>NC_073693.1:104531268-104671770 GCF_029784155.1 Uranotaenia lowii | reverse complement strand
CAAAAACGCAGCAGTTTCATGTAAAATCATTCCAATTTGCATCTTGGTTTAAATATCAGAAAAAGAAATAAAGTAATTTTGAATTTGATAAATTCTAATAAAAAGATGCTATCACGTTACTGTGATTTAAATTTTTGAACAGCACATCAAGTTGAAAATATTTATTTCCGTGTTTTATTCTTTCGTAACATATATTTCCATTTTGTTTTATTCCAAATTTTTTTTTATCATGTTCAAATAAGTTGTTTTTGTTTTCTAATCTGACTCATGAAAATCCTGGGAGAATAATGCTATAAATAAAATTGTTTTTAACAATTTGACATTTTGTGATCCCCAACTACACAAAGCTATCTCAAGCAATATGCAAGCAACTTTTCTTAATTTTAAATAAGTTATTTTCCCCAAGTTCTGACTGTTTAAAAAAAGCAATATTTTTTGGATTTTGGAAAACGGTGGAGAATCGTGGGCCACTAAACCAAATTGACTAAATAACATGCAAAGTTTATGAGTTGATCCAAAACTGAAATTTCAGAATTCATTTTATTATTTCAAAGCCATTTCATATGATGAAAAGAAAAAGAGACTTGTTTATGATCCAAAAGATTCAAAACCCTAGCCCGCGAACGTTATGGCAAAATTCCTTATATAGGATGGACAAAATATTTTTCATTACTCTTCATTCATCATTTGGCATGAGAAAACTTCACAGATAGGGGCAACGTATTTTAAGACAAGAATGCGTAAGCATAAAGGAAAATATGTTTACGCAAAACGACGACGATGACACTCTCCCCTACTAATCGTTATAAAAACCGGTTTTATACTGATATGAAATTTTTAGGAAAACAATTTCAACCTCAATTTTGTTTAGTATTTATTGTTCATCTGAATATACAACTCCACATTCAAAAGGGTTTTCAAAAATTACACAAGGCCACATAATTCACCATTTTTTCTGATGAAGCAAAAAATTTAAGCGCTGATTTTGATTATTTTGGTGGCTTCAAACTTATGTAAGAGAATTCTGCATTTTTATGACAAAACTTTAAAACATAAAAAAGTTTATATCTATCAGTAGACTGAGTCGATTTGCGGTCATTTTTGAATTTCTCAAACCCTGGGATCTAAAAAGCTTCCTTTTGGTTCAAAACTCATCCATGATTTTTTGCAGAGTTTTAAGTAACGTTAACATGAGTAAATTTGAACTTTTTAAAAATTCTGCAAAAAATCATGGATGAGTTTTGAACCGAATCGAAGCTTTTAAGACCCCAGGGATTGAAAAATTCAAAAATGACCCCAAATCGTCTCAGTCTAATAAATCAGCAATTTTTGAGACCGCATTTAATTTACCACTTCCAAAAAAAATAACTAGAGAAGTTATCTACCTGGCTAATTTTACAATTTCTGTTAAAAATAGAATTTTTAAGAATTTTACTGTAAGCATTAACTTTAATTAAAATTTAAATTTTTTTTATGAGAAGAAATTAAATCGTTTTGCAAACTTCAACGAATTTGTAAAATTAAATTAAGCTACTTTTAACAGTATTATCAAAAACACTTGTTCTTAAAAACTTGAAAAAAAAATAAAAATTTATCTTTTTAGGAATCAATTTTTTCTTTCATTTAGATTTTTTAGTATATCAATATAAAAGTTCGAAAAACGATTCGATATAGCAAATTTAAGTGTAAATTTTTATGTGCAATGTAAATTAAATAAGTAATTGCTTTTTTCTCTCAATATTTACAACACAACTTGGAATTCGTCGTTTTTTTTAAATTTTTACTAGTTTCGTATTCGATCATTCGCGAAATCACCCATTTCTCAACGTTCAAAATGTCAGTGATGATAAGTTGAATATGTTGTATTTTAAATTTACAACATTATTATTGTGAACGTCTATCAATCATGATCATTGGTACTCTTGGCATAAGATTAAATACATACTTTCATTTTTATCACATTAAATTTAATCAATATCGTTGTGTTTTGACTCATTTTTCTTATAATTAAATAGGTTTATTTTCCTCCTTTTTTAATAATAGTTCATTTCTAACCTTATCTGAAATTTATTTTAGAATTTGGATTTCATTTGTTTTTAAATCTGGAGTTTTATGTATTTTTTTCTGTGCATTGATTTTTATGCCCGAAGCTTAAAACTCTTTAATTCTAAATTTTCATTCGCCTCCGTTTTCTGGTGTTTCGAAAATATTGACATGAAATTTCTTCTTCAGAATTAGGGTTATCATTTTGAATGTTTTTTTAATAACTTAACAGAAAAAAACATTGATTTGAAAATTTCGTTCTTATTTATTTTGAATCGAATCAGTAAAATTCTTAATTTTTTGAGTTTGTGTAATGGTCATTGTAGAGAATATAGATGAGGAAGTGGAAAGTAAATGGTTCAATAGAACATATCATTCATAGGCATTCAATGCAGAGAATCATCTGATCGAAAATTCCTCTCTTTTATCACTATTAATCCAGATAGGGCGGCCAACATTTTTTTTTTTCTAAAATCAGGGAACTGGTGAAATAAAAATCAGGCAAAATCAGGCTACGATAAAGTAACGGAAATTCCGCTAAAAGTGATGATCGGTTTTTTTTGGTCACCGCTCCTCTTTTGAGCTATATTTCTGCTGAATCAAAGCATCAAAGCAATCGAAAGATTCTCTTCAATTCCTCTTTTTTCAATAAGAATTCAAGTGAATCTTTCGATTGCTTTGATTCAGCCACATTTCCGCTTTTTCACTTCAGCAATGGTACCTAATCCAGTTCCTTACTATCCATTTTTAATCACACTCGCAAAAATCAAGCAAAATCAGGCATATTGGCATCTCTGAATCCAGAGCGAAAAAAACCATCGATTGAGCTCCGCCCATTTCTCTGATGCTCGGATATTTGAGGCTATAAAATGAGCGTACCCGGCTTGATTAGATTTTATCGTTCTACGATTCTTGTAGTGAGAGCATCATAAGGATGGATCAGCAGACGGTTCCTCCTTTCAAGAAGACGGCAATATCGGGAAAAGTATACCCGTAAAAAAGTAGTTTTCACTGCTGCCAATCATAAAAAGAGTTAATCTTGAATTCAATTCAGTATGGATTGAGAAATTACGACAGTCATGAGAAGAAAATGGTTTTCGAAATCATTTTTTTTTATTGTGCACTAGCTGACCCGGTGTGCTTTGCTACACCCTTCAAAAATAAATGATATTTTCAGAAATCATTGTTTGGTTAGTATTATTTTGAATTATTACATATTTCAAAAGCAACCATTATACAATGAGAGCTGCAGCTGGATTTTCGAATTGCAACACAAATATGACTTGAATCCTTCCTTTCTTTCTCTACACTGTAAAGCGTGGGTGTCTTCAACAATCGTACAAACATATCTCGTAACCAGATACCTTTCCATGCCACATTTGTTTCCATTTGTTTGCTTCGTTAGCATGAATTGAGAACTTATGCTAACAAAATTGTATTGGACTCACCTCCTTCCTCCTACTCACTGAAAGGAGGATGGTGTGTCAGATAATCATAGAATTATATCAAAATGATTTTCCATGTTAAGTTTTGTCCATTTCTCGAATTTGTAAAAAAAAAAAAGATTAAAATATAAGCTATCCTCTTCCTTTCCTGTATTCCTGTATTTGCGTAGTTAATTCTTGAGTTATGCATAAATTTGAAAGGAAGTACCATCCCCCCTTCCGTTCTCCCCCATTGAATGAATGGGTGAGAACTTAATATTCATAAAAGTATTTTTCCTACTCAAATACTTTATGATACCAGATTTAGTTTTATTTGCTCGATTAATTCTCAAGTTATGTAAAAATATGTATGGAAGTCCTCCTTTCCCCATTTATATCTTTCCGCTGGAAAAAGGCGGGGCTCCAATTTATAATAGAAACATTTCTCGTATCAAAATACCCTCACATGTTAAATATGGTTTCATTTACTCGATCAGCTCTCCAATTATACTGGAAATTGTAAGGGAGATCTCTCCTCCCCGTTTTCACCCACCTCAGAAGCATTTCTCGTACCCAAATATCGTTCCATGCTAAATTTGGTTCCACTTGCTGTTGAAGTTCTAAAGTTATTCAGTAAAAATTGTACGAAACTCCCCTCCCTCTTTCCTTTCTTCCCGCTGGATGAAGGAAGGGATCTCAAACAATCATTATAACATATCACGTTCCTAAATACCCGCCCATGCCAAATTTGGTTCCATTTGCTTAATTAGTTTTGGAGTTTTGAAAAAAAAAATATAAAAGAGGCCCCCTCCCCCCTTTATATCTCCCTACTGGAAAGAGGGAGGGGTCTCAAATAATCATAGAAATGTTTTTCGTATTCAAATACCCTCCCATGCCAAATTTGGTTCTATTTGCGTAATTAGTTTTTGAGTTATGTAAAAAATTATGAAAGAGGCCCCCTCCCCTTTTCTACTGGAAAGAGGGAGGGGTCTCAAATAACCATTGAAATATTTTTCGTATCCAAATACCTTCCCATGCCAAATTTGGTTCAAACATCTTGATTAGTTTTCGAGTTATATGAAAAATTGTAAGGTAGCCCCCCTCCCCCCTTCCTATCACCCCACTGAGAGAAGGGAGGGGTACGTTATATTCATGGAATTATTCCTCGTTCCCAAATACTACCCCCTGCCAAATTTGATACCATTTGCTTGATTGGTTTTTGAGTTATGCAAAAAAATGTCTTTTATTTGGCAGGCCCCTCCCCCCTTCATGAGAGAGGGAGGGGTCTCAGACCATAATAGGAACCTTTACCTGCCTTCAATACCCCCACCTGCCAAGTTTCACGCAAATCTGTTCAGTAGTTTCCGAGTCTATAGGGAACAGACAGACAGACAGACAGACAGACAGACAGACAGAAATTCATTTTTATATATATAGATTTTAGGTATTATTATTATTTCTAGGAAAATTTGAATTTCAACTCTAGCCTACTTGGTTGAATAATTCTACCGAATCAAAGCAATCTAAAGATTCCCTTTAATTCAACCACGGTATAAGAAAAGTTAAGATACCGATAGCAACTTACTATCTTCTTCAGTGAGTAATAGAAGATAGTAAGTTGCTATCGAAATACTGGTAGCTGAACTTTTCTTCAAATTCAATCCAACTGGATATCTGCCAAAATGCATGGCGCGTCGCTCTAACCATCAACTTCTAACCGGTAAAACAAATTTGCGTTTAACACTAGAAAGACCGCACCAATCAAAATGACTGGTTGGACACTTTGTTTGTTGAATATCTTTTGCATACTTCGCTTTAAAAATTCGCAAAAAATACGACTTTTCATGAATTTTGAATCTCTACAAAACTGTGTATTTTTTATTTCACTAGCTCTTTTAGTAAGCGAGAAAAATTTCGCCATGGACACTCGGACCGTGACCAGTCAAAATGACTGGTAAAATTCACAACCCTATAACTCAAACAAGATAAAATTTTTTCGCTTGCTTTTGCCTTCATATGCAAGCTACATTCAAGACAATGAGTCCTAGTTAATTTATGGTGGGCAGAAGTTTGTCATTCGCTACGAAATTATTGATTTTCGATGCGAAGTCATGAAAATTTGAAGAAAAAGTTCTCGGATTGACCGCTGTGCGGCGCTTCAAGCACTTGAGTCCCAATTTTTTTGGTCTATTTTGTTGCTCAACTATAATCGAACTTTCTGTCAAAATTTGGCGAAATTTCATCAAGATTTGTAAAAGTTATGTTAGATTTAATACATGTCCATTCGAGTAATCGAGTAATTTTAGGTGATAAATATGTTTTATACTGAACTAGTATGAGTAAAATTATTATGAATTGAGTACTTATTTATTCAAATTTGAAGACGTCAGCTATGAAACTGAATAATTAAAATGATATTTCAACATGGGTGCACGATATATTCTTATATGTTGGTTACCCACCATGGGTGCACGGAATCACCGCAGTTTCTGCCCAAGTATGTATTCACTTGCATTCTTAGATTATTAGGCTCGACAAATTTCTAATGCAAGTTCACTTACAGGTATTCCGGCACCCGTGTATATAAATGGCCAGCTGACAACTGATTGAACATTCTTATTATAAGAGGAAACACATCTTACATGTCGGCAACTTATGGGATTTGAACCCTAGAGTTTTCTTGCCGATACCGGGACTCGAACCCAGTACACCTGGCATACCTAAACTAGACTCACGCCAGTCTATCTGATAGACCACATTGGCGCTAAGATATTTTAACATGGGTTCACGGAATGGCTGTAAATTCGCCTTTGTTAATTATATAGAAATAAAAAGTTTTTAACTTGCTTAAGACCACAAAATATTTTTGAGTTAGATATTATAGGTATTTGAAATGCAATATTAGTCTATCGAAAAACTTTTAAGGAAAAACAAATCAATGTGTACATTTGACAATGTTGATTCATTATTTTTCTTTCCACTGTTTTCCGTCGCACGACATAACTTGATGCATATAATTCCTAAAATTCACTCGAACCATGATAACCGTTTTCCAATTTCTTGGATGTTGATCAGATCTTATCAGATAAATATACGAATGCAAAAACCTGTTTTTTAATAATAAATAAATAAATTTATTATTTCAAGATATAATTGAAATATTTCTTTTCCAGGAATGAAAAAACGGAACTTAAATTATTGTGTCTCAACATGAAAGACATGGTTTCGACTTTGGTTTAGTTAAGATTTGTAATAATGCTTTTTAAAAAATTGCAAAAAGTCCAATATCACTAGTTTACAGCATTTTTGAACTCAGTAAACTGAAGGTCATTTCCAATGTGAAATCGGGCGCTGAATCCGAAAATGAAATTCAAAAAAATCTCAGTAGAACCGTTTTTGAGTTATGCTCCAAATATGAAATTTCGAAAAAGTTAAAAAAGTTCTTGTACTTAGATTAAAATATCTCGGACGGCATTACAGTAATTTGAAATCCTTTTTTTGCATATTGAAGGTGAATAAGTTTTCTATCGATCATCTGAACACTGTTTTTGCGTTTGACCAACAGTATTGCTGATATTAGTGACTTTATGAGAAAAAAAATTATAAAAATCACTTTTTTTTAGAAAAATTTTTGTTTCAACGAAAGTTTTAGACTCGATGGTAGCATTTAAAAAATCTGATTTTCTTTTGCGCTTGAATGTCAATTTAAAACAAAGATTTCAAGTGGTTATTTATAAAAATTGGTTGAAAATTGAAGAAGTTATGGCTACTTTACCATAACTGAAATTTTTGGAGTTTTTAATAATTTAACGAACCGCAGTACACTTATCATAGTATAGGAAGAATGAAACATGATAAATGTTACTCGCTCCAAGCCAAAATTATTTATTAGCTTACCAGAAGGTCACATGTCAAGTTTCAGGAAGATCTGACCATAGGGAAGGGTTGCTTAAGTCTCAAACGTGAATAAAATTTTAAGGTATTTTGCCCGGAAGGAACGAAAACTACTGGTTTTTCATCAATAACTTTTTTCATAACTAGCTGATTGTTTTTTATGGTTGATTTTCTTAAAGCCTAAGCTGAGACAAATATTTCACCCGAAGACTGTAACTCGATTGGATGGGAAACAAAAAAGTTATTGCGGTTCAAAGGCCGCATATTTTGGCCAACACGCAATGAGTACTTTTTACCCATTGCGTTTTATACGACAATTTTCGACCAAAATACAATCTTTAAACCGCAATAACTTTTCTGTTTCAAATCCAATCGAGTTACAGTCTTCTGGTGAAATATTTGTCTCAACTTAGGCTTTAAGAAAATCAACCATAAAAAACAATCAGCTAGTTATGAAAAAAGTTATTGATGAAAAACCAGTTTTTTTCGTTCCTTCCTGGTAAAATACCTCAAAATTTTATTCACGTTTGAGACTTAAGTAACCCCTCCCTATGGTCAGATCTTCCTGAAACTTGGCATGTGACCTTCTGGTAAGCTAATAAATAATTTTGACTTGGAGCGAGTGAGATTTATCATGTTTCATTCTTCCTATACTATGATAAGTGTACTGCGGTTCGTTAAATTATTAAAAACTCCAAAAATTTCATTTATGGTAAAGTAGCCATAACTTCTTCAATTTTCAACCAATTTTTATAAATAACCACTTGAAATCTTTGTTTTAAATTGACATTCAAGCGCAAAAGAAAATCAGATTTTTTAAATGCTACCATCGAGTCTAAAACTTTCGTTGGAACAAAAAATTTTCTAAAAAAAAGCGTTTTTTATAATTTTTTTTCTTATAAAGTCACTAATATCAGCAATACTGTTGGTCAAACGCAAAAACAGTGTTCAGATGATCGATAGAAAACTTATTCACCTTCAATATGCAAAAGAGGGATTTCAAATTACTGTTATACCGTCCGAGATATTTTAATCTAAGTACAAGAACTTTTTTAATTTTTTCGAAATTTCATATTTGGAGCATAACTCAAAAACGGTTCTACTGAGATTTTTTTGAATTTCATTTTCGGATTCAGCGCCCGATTTTACATTAAAAATGTTGGTCAGTTAATCAAGTTCACGATTTTTTTAAAATTTTGTAAACTAGTGTATTTGATTAAAATGCGGTGTATCCGTGCACCCATAGTGAAAAACCATGTATATAACACAAATTTTCATTTGAATCTTTAAAAGTCTTTATTCTTTACCTTTAACATGCAAAAAAATTAATTTTGGATGAATGGCGGTGAATCCGTGCACCCATGGTAAATTTCTCTACTTATATAGAAAATATGCTTCAAAACCTACAATATCAGGTATAATTTATAGGCATCGGGTTGAAAAATTTCAGAGCGATAGATGCTAGAAAATATCTACTAAAACAAAACTGAAGTGAAACCGTGCACCCATGGTCAATACTCATAGCCATTTAACATTTTTTTATTATAAGATTGATAATGTGTTTTAATTTTTTGATAATTATTTGACATATTCATTTTATGACATACACGCATTCGTCAACTATGCCAAAATGAGGTGATTCCGGGCACCCATGGTGAAAAAATATTTCCATTTTATAACAAAAATGTTATCGAATAAATAACAAAATAATTTCAAAAGAAAAAAGTTAAAAATATTTTGATAGAAAAAATTTCCCCTTTACCAGTCATTTTGACTGGTCACGGTCCGAATAGGTATATTCAATTTGCCGGTCCTTCTAGTGTTAAGAACCAGACAACTATGTGGATTCCTGAATAGACTAGTATGTTTATTGATTTTGCAATAGTGTTTTCAGCGTGAAAGCATTTTCCTCAAAAATAATTTTGTTATAACTCGATAAACCATAAACTCCGCTTTCCTTTTTTGTTCTCTGAAACAACTGTGAAGATTAGTTTTTCGAATTTGTTTAAACAATTAAAGTTTTTTCAAATGTTTTGATAAAATCGAACATTGTCAGAACTAGATTCACCTTACCTTAATCCCTTGGAATCACGTTAAAAATATTTTGAATGCATCAAAAATAACAAATACATTTTTGAATGAGCCCTCTGCCTCCCTGTTAAAAGCACACGCTGTCTTTCAATGCAAAAAATCAACGATTTGTGATAAGTCAGTTTAAATCGTATATGATAGAAATTATGTTGGTATGCATGTTAGTAAATTTTGAAATAATTTTGTTCCCGCGCGGGCTTCAAGTGAGATAATCAACGTCATGTTCTCTCTGCAACTGGCTGTGCATTCAGAAAAGGTTGCCGGAATCACAGAAAATTTTGTAATTTCACAGAATTTTGAGCAAATTTTCATCACAGAATCTGATTCTCCTCAACTAAAATGTAAAAAAAAAACAGGAACACAACAACACAGGAAACCATCACAGAATTTTTGGGTAAAATCACAGGGTAAAATTCAGAATTTTTATGCTCAAAAACACAGATTTTTTTGTCGGCAGCCTTGCATCCAGATGGCTAAAAATCAGAGGAGAGTGGAGTAATATTGGCCAATGAGAAAGCTGGAAAATATTGTCGCTGGCAACGATTTGAAGGCTAAGAGAGTAAAATCTTGCGCTCTTTTGTATGCTTCCGATAGGTACGAATAAGATGTGGGATAGCGCCCAATTGGTGTAGTTTTCGTCGATTAAGAAAGAAATGAAATTTATGTATGTATAGCGCCTCCACTTTGGTGTAAATCCTGTTTTTTCAACTTTCAAACAATTTTTCTAAAATTTATATGGAACGTATATAAAAAAGGGGGGGGGGGGTTAACACTAGTCAAAAGTGTCTCCTAATCAAATCCTTTAGCCCATTCCTCAGACAAAAATCTTTGCTAGGATGCAGAGGTGACCCCGATTCTAAAGCGCGATATTGATCTGTCATCCTTTTCTTCCTTTTCCAAACTATCTCTAGACTACTAGGACGTGGCCGGCGCCGTTATTGATGGTTCAAAGAGAGAGCATCAGTTTTGTGCAGTGTGAATAAGCTGCTAATCCCAAGCATCGTTCATTTGACTTCTGAATAAAATTGATGGCCTCGGTCAATCACGGAGTAGCAACCATTGGCTATGTTGAACTAGTTCTACTGAGCCACACCGCGATCATCGAACTCGAAATGTATTGCTAATACTGAATTTTATTTAAGAACCAATGGAAAAACGTCTTCAATTTTACTGTTAAGCATTTCGGGTTCAATGATTCAAGGTGGATGTGAGAAGTCATTCAAGCCAAGCTAAGCTAAAAAATCAACGATTTGTGATATGTCTTGCGTTGATTTTGCCTATGGTCTGGTGATGTTTGTAATTTCACTTGTGGAGTGTAGAATTCAAGCTTTTGATTATTCAATTTAAGGTGTTATTCTGTCTCCCAAACTAGTTATTTCCACATTTATTCAAATTAAAGGGCACGTTTTGCTACTCATCAATCATCCTGAGGCACAGTTAAATTTTCAGTATCCCTGAGACTTCTTACAATATTGCGTGTTTAGTCCAACCCAAAGAACATTGAGTGAAATTGTTACAAACAAACAAACAACCCAACTTGGTACCAACGTCTGGCATTTTCAGTCCCCCATTCATGCAATAATAACCAATTACCATACCAAAACGGAAACCGGAAACAGAAGTTCCAGCCCCAGCGTTTGCGCTCGCCAAAACATCCGTCAGGCAACTCAACCCAATCTGCCAACCATCCGATGGACCGGTTTAACAGTTGACCAGTGCGATATCCGGTTCAATCTCACACCATTTTCGATGGCCTCAACTGGCATAAATTATCGCACGCTCACACAAACACTTGGCCGTGTACCCCTGCGTTGGTCTCCAAGATTTTACTATAGTTTCGGTTCGAACCTCTACCGTTTGTAAGACTGATTTTGTTTTTGTTTTTTCCGTTTTTTTTTGCAAATAACCAGCTTTCTCGGTACCGATGGGAATTTAATTACGCGCTTCGGTCAACTTCGACTTCTTCGATTCGAGACTCTCGGAGTTGTCTCCAGTCTTCTCGACTCACACTTGCCTATATGGTTATTACCGGAGCACGTACGAAAAACACGATTCCATTTCGCATGGTAATAAGACGAAATTGAAGCCAGGTTTAGTAGCTTTTTTCTCGTTTTTTTTAACTAATGCTTTAACGGCTCTTCGCGCAGTGCAAATTGCAGCAATTATTTTGCCCCGACTTGCCAAGGCTTCACCCATTTAAGCCATACTACACTACAGAGTAGGTATGCACTTTGTGGTGTTATTCCAAAGTTGCTGCGAAAACTTTCGGTCTGGCTGACTGACCGTCATTTGGTGGCTAATTTTCCCTGGTCATTTTCCAATTAAAACCCTGGGGTACGTCCAGTTGACACGCCATTGGCCATCTAAAAATTTGCGTGAACAAAACCCACCATGGATAATGTTCTCTCTCCCAAACCGGGGGAACCATAAAAAAAATTATGACTCATTAAAAGGTGCATTACCGTCCAATGGTAATAACTTATTTATCTTACACCCCTAACCTGGTCTAACTCAACCATCAAAGGCAGCTCATCCGGAAAACGGGGAATTGTCGAGTTACGCCATCACTCGTACACATCCTGTTGAATCATTGAAGCCCGGGCTGTTGAATAGAGAAAAACGGTTGATAGCCAGCCATTGGGAACTGAACTTGACATTTTCCAACATTCTGCCGGATGACGACAGCCAGAACAACACTGGAAGTGAGAGCAACTGGTTTGTTTTAAACTAGGTACATACCTACTGTAACAAAAACAACATTTTGTGTACTTGTGATTCCGGGAGCAAACAAGGAAAGTGTAGAATGATAGTAGCTTCTGTGTTTGTTCCCTTTCCAGTGCAGTCATTTCCGGGAAAATTAGAAACAGTCAGACCTCGTGGTGACTGCATTATTTCTTTTGAATTTACAGAACTATCAGCTTCTTTCAAATATTAAATTGTTGAGCTTACAACTCATAAGAAATTAAGAAAATCTACACTAGGGTGGTAATACATGGATGCCAAAAATTTCATGATCAAACTTTGCAAACCAACCATATACATTTTGTTGATTGGCCCAAATAACTAACCTGTGACAAATTTCAGTTCAGTCGGACTTGACATAGGGTTGCCACCACGTTTCGGTTTTTTACCTTTAAAAATCACCAAAGGGGGAACCAAAGAAAATCGGAAAAACAGAAATTTTAATTTTGATGCCTCATACCAGACATGCATAAAACCTTGAAATTTTTGGTCAAAACTAGAAATTTCTGGGACGTATCCGTTTTTTGTCCCAAGAAAGAAAATTTTTGATCAAACATTTTTTCTTCGAGATAACACCAGATCTCGACGTTTCATGTATTTTAACTCATTTGACATCAAAATTTAAACTTCGTTTTTTACCTTTTGGTGACTTTTGAGGGTCACAAAACCGAAAATTTGAGTGCTTTAAGGCACCCCTAAATTAAGTCCGGTTGAGCTGAAACTTTGTATAGGAAGGTTTTTGCGCCAATCTTAAAAAAAATTATAGTTGGTTTGTGAAATTCGACATGACCCATTTGGCAGTCATCCTTATCTACGTACATATATTTAGCATTTAAGAAAACTATTCAATACCGTAATATGTAGGGATATTTTCTCAAGAGGAAAAAAACTTGGGATGTCCTTTAAACCTCACAAAATCATATTCACAACAATTTTGGGAACAACCTTTTAATATCATCAGATTGTATTCTGAAATAGTCAGTGATTCAGATTGTTGTTTAATTATAAATGTAAAAATATTAGTTTTGAACTTTTCAGAGTGAAGGTACAATTAGTATTATCATAGTGACAGCATAAGCATTATTATTGAGATATTTCGTTGAAAACCAACTATCACGAAACACTAACGCATCTTTTTTTATAATTAAAGGTTTAAAAGTTCGCAAATAAAATCGCAAAGTCAATAATAATAAAAAATGTATAGAAAAATTTAAAAACTTTCAATTTGATTTAAATTAATAAGGGAGTTAGTTTTTTTGACCACCCTTACAATCTGAAATCCGCTCACTAATTGGTGATAAAAATAGGACAAGATAAAAATTCGTAAACTCTAAAATTTTATTCTGATCAATTGAATTTCAACCCTCTAAAACCCCATTTTAGCTGAAAAATTCACAAACAACTTTTGTTCTAGCAAGAACTTCATCCTCCAGAACATTTTTAAGTATTTTAATAACGATTGCTTAACTTTTTCGGTAATAATTATACGAAAAGTAAGAAATGCACATTCGGTTGCTACATGGAGACTTTTAAAAGCCCAAATAACACTACTCCCACTCCCTTATTTTAATACTTTTATCAAGATACCAAACTCTGCAAAGTTCTAATTTGATCGACCCTCAAATGCCTGGAAGTTGATTTTTTTTGGAAAAATGGCAAATATTTCCATTAAAAAATCATAATTATTCCGGGAAAGGCTTAATAAATACTCACTAAAATTTATACCTCTTAGAAAAAACTTTTTACCAGACAACAAGTCGTTTTGGACTAGCTGAAAATGCAATAGACCTTTTTGAACACATTTTCCAAAAAAAAATTGATGGAAACGTATAAGATCAAAAATCAAACTAAATTTTCTGCAAATTTTCTCGTAGGGGAGAGTGGGGTAACGTGAACCATGAGGAAACGTGGACCACTCTAAATATCTCAGCTGTGTGTTGAGATAAAAATCTCAATCCAAATGTCATCGTTGCCGCTTTTTTGGGAGCATATAATTCAATATGTTGTTTACTTATGTATGTATCATATGCTTCTTTTAAGGTACTAGCTGAAAAAAACTTACTTAATTAAACGAATACCCGAAAATTCTATCGGTGGGAAATCCAAAATTCATAAAAAAATATTCTCAAATGCTTATAATCTTAGATTTGCCTTGCTCTTTCACATGAAAAAGGAATTATTCATGAATAACAAATAAGTCACTCATATGAAACCTATTTAAAAATCACTTCTTTTGAAGAATCATGGGCCACATAATGTGGATTATCTTGGGCCACCTTTATGTTCTGTTTTTATACACATTCATAAATTAAAATATATTAATCCTATTTGTAAGGTTTTCTTACGTTAATGAAAAGTTATGAAAAATTTTCTGGCAATTTTAAGCTATGCGATTTAAACAAACATTAATCTTACATAAGGAATTTTGCCAAATCCTTGCCAAAACTTTTCGATCATAAACAACTCCCGATTGTACATCATCATCTGAAATTGCTTCAAAACAACTGAATGAATTCTGAAATTGCAGTTTTGGTTCAGTTCATAAATTTTGCAGGTTTTTTGAACAATTTCGATTTGGTGGCCCACGATTCCCCATTTTTTTTTTCGAAATCCAAAAAAAAAAAAAAGTTTTTTAAAACAGTTAGAACTATAAAAAAACAATTTATTAAAAAAAATTAAAATTGCCTTATGATACATTGGAAATGAAGGAAACCATGCCATTTATTTTTATAAATTTATCTTTTATAATAAGGTAGTTACAGAATTTGAAAAAAAGTAGCCCATGATACTTCACTCTCCCATATTTTTTTTTCTCTGTTTAAATCTTTCTCTTTTACTTGATTCTTTAAATGAGAGCATTCAGAAATTTTGAAAAATGTTTTAGGAATATAAAAGCGATTTCAATAACTATTGTCTCAGAGTGCTTGAAAATTCCGAAAAAAATGCCAGCTTCACATACTTTTATAATCGATTCAAATTAGCAATAAAAAGAGCCTTTAAGAAATACTCAATTTGTTAAGATAGAATGTTTTATACTTAAATAGTTAAGCTGATAGTTTTACTCTGTTGGTTTTTTTTCTATTTCACCATTTTATTTAAAATCAGATTCGAAAGGAAATACAATAAAAAATCTTTGTAACTTTACAAATGATGTAAAATCGTCGTTCGTTTTGGATTAGTCTGCTTTTATTGATTTTTCTTTCTTCATTGTTAATTTTTAGCTTTCAATTATAACTTGGCCTGTATTTATGATTAACCCCCCTCCATGAGGGTTCAAAAATGTAAACCAAAATGTTCTTCTCTAAATTTAAAATTTTAAATTCTTAATCAAGTTTTGATGAACGACTAAAGTGAATCAAGAGTTACAACCACGACTCAGAACTGAGACCAAAACCTTCAAATCTTATCCCAGGTCCTAAATTCTACTACAGATTTTCGAAATTTTTCTCACATCCCCCCCTTCCCCAAGAGACAGTTCTTCCTACGGCACTGATCTTAATTGTATTTTTGTTTTTATATTTCGGATTCGGATTTTATATTCTGTATCCAGCTTGGAATTTTTGATTTTCGGTTCGGTTCATCAATAGAGAATGGAAATGAAAAGCTGGTTAGACATCGTTCAAATTTGGTTTTGCATTTCATTAAAAATTTGATTCATGATTTTCGAACCTGCTTTTTCAATATTTGGATAATAATTTTCCAAACATGGAAAAAAGAAGTAAGCCATGACTTTTGAGTGACGCACGTATTCGTGCATCTTTTGCGGCATTTACCACATGGTTGGTCCGGCATTACTTGTCTCTGCAATGCATGTAACAGAGATTACGTAACGTCCTTTCATTTTCCAGGACCCTTACATGTTTTTGCTATGTTGTTAAAAGTAGAATAATTTTTTTTTCAAATATAAAAAAAAATGAGAAAGCTTCCCGAGTTCATGTTTGATATTTATTCGAAGTTCTTAGATCAAATTCTTCAAAATCTCATTGAAAAAAAATAAAAATTACTTCCTATGCAGAATTCGAACATAATAAAGCTTCAAAATAGCGATTCAGATTTAAAAACTAGGATTAGAATTCATCATGTTTTCATTTTGTTCACTCTTTTATTAAAGTTTGCGAGTCAGACAAAGGTACTTGATAGTAAAAATAATAAATTCAAATTGAAATTAAAATAATAGATTCATGAATGAAAGGCTGCAAATTTCAATTCTTAGCTCGTAATGCAAATATGATGAAATGGAATTTAAAAAAATTAAATAATGTGTTTTTTATATATTTTAGAAATCGTATCGAAATTTGGGAACAGATAAAAAGATTCAAATCCAAAGTTCACATGCAGAATTTAGATTCAGATTTTTTATTCAAAATTCGGATTCAGATTTAGCTCTCAAAATGAAGATTTCGTTGGGGAATTCAAATTGCAAGAAATTGTATACTTATTATTTTAATTGTTAGTTCAATTGCAAAATTTCAAATTCTTCGCCAGATCATTGAATACATTTTTTTTTGCTAAAAACTAAAAATTTGAAGTCGAACTCCAGTTAATATTGCCATCTATTGAATGCAGAATCCTGCTTTTTATATTTCTTAATCAACCACTGGATTTTAATTACGGAATTGATTTTCAACTTTTCATGTTTTGTTTTGCAATAGAACGTTCAAACTAGTGTTTCATTTCTTGAATCATTTCAAAAATATAATTTCTAATCACATGAAATTTAAAAATAAAGTTAGATTCAAATCTTACGTTTTGAATTTGTCATGGTACATCTTCCTACCTGAAAATGATCCCCGTGGTGTAAATGGCTAACGCGCCGTTATACTGAAGCGGAAATTGCAGGGGGGGAACAGAGTTCGGAAATGGTCCATTCGGGGGGGAAAAAAACTCTGGTACATGGTGCACTCTGAGGATTTTCTTCCTGGGAATAGGTTCATTCTATGGTTTGATTTCGGGTGTTTGTCATTCTGGGGAAAAATCTTTCTGGGTTAAAGTTTTCAGGTAAACGGAATACAATGAATATAAACGGGTGTTTTGAACTTTTTTCGAAGCTCTAACCCACCGTGCTTATTTATATGCTTCCATTTCATTTTCCCCCGATGCACTTTGTAGAAAACCACTTTTTCGTCTTTTCTCTGACCTTCCTCTCCTTTCGATTCCACTTTTCATTTTCACCACAAGGTTTTCTTTTTCCATCTATGGTGAAAATATTGCCACCTCGCACCGTATTCATTCACCTCTTTAAACATAACCCAGCTTCAGCCCTACCATATACAATTAACTGCACATCCTCCAAAAAAATCGAAAATTTGAACAAAGCATCTGGATCAGAATTGAAAATCAGCCTTCAGGAAGAAAAAAAAATAAAAACACTAGGATAGAATGGAATACCACAAAGTGGATTAAATTTGAACAGTTTTTGGGCTTTTTATCTCATTATTTTTTTTTTTTTTTTTTTTTTGAAAAGTTCAGCTCATTTACTCATTGATCAACTTTAGATAGTGTATTTTTTGCTCCTGACCCCAACAAAATAAAAATAATGCAGCATGGGCGTTTCAGAATCAATTTTTTAACAGATGTTTACATCTGACCTTCTATCCATCTTTAAAATTCTGTAATCCTTAGATGTCACTACTAAAACACATCACTTTTCACCGGTAAGGCCGATAAATTAAAGAAACTTTTTTTTTGTTGTTACGGGACACTGCTTGATCCCAAAAGATGTTTAAAATTAAGTGTTTACAAACATGTCATAAAAATGGCGGAATTAAGTGGTTTTATCAATCAAAGCCCAAGACATTTCATTCTATCTTACTACATGACATTCTCGGATTCAAATCAATTTATAATTATCAATTTCGATTTGCAATTTTATAAACCTTTTAAATTCAAACTCAACTTTTGACTCACAAAACTCTGGTTTTTATTAAGAAGTATATCTCACTAGTTTGTCCATTGCTTCATTACTACCTTATCATTTTAATATAAAAAATGAATACAACATTATAAATTTTATGCAAATATGAAGTATTCTAAAAAATCAATTCAGCCTCAATTTCTTTGGTGTTTCTTGTTATTTGAAATGCTCAACTTTTCATTCAAAAAGGGTCATAACAAATTTCACAAGGCCACAAAATTCACATTTTTTCAGCGGTGCAAGGAATTTAAAAAATATTTTGATTTATGCTGGTGCCCTAAAATTTGTCAAAATAGATAAAAATTCGATCAGAAAATTCATTGCTGAAATAACTTTAAAATATTTCAAAAAAAAAATTAAAATAGAGGTTTGTATCAACTTTTTTCAAGATCGCAGGTAATTTTGACTTCTGCGTTAAAAGATATAAAAATTTTCTATTAATTTTTTTTTTTTGAATTCTGCAAATAATTGATATTCAACAAATTTTTAAAGATTTTTTATTAAGTTTGATTTAGAAAAAATCGAATGAAAATAAAATCGTTTTTTTTTCAGATTTAAACAAAATAGTAAATAAAACCTTTTTTAAACTTTCTTCAAAATTTTCAGAAATATTTGTTTTTCCAAATCTATGAAAACTTTTGAATTTCACTGTTCTAGATCATCATCATCATCATCATCATAATATTGTTCCTGAGTTGATTTGTAAATTTTTAGGCTGGATGATTATAATTAATTTCACTCAAAATTTATTTATTGTTTTTCTTATGAACTTTCATATCATCAAGAAGCGAGGTGATAAACAAAACTTTATAAAAGGTTCGATTTCAAAACGCTAAAATCTACCAAATCATTTTTTTCTGGAATATTCTTCCTTTCGGATTATTCCTCTCTACCCCTACCAAATCAATCATTGAAACCTTGGCAAGAAAATGCTGAATCTTTAGCTATCATTTAAGATTCTATACATAATTTAAACCATTGCAACATGTTTTTATAGAAACAATTACTTTATAGAATGTTATAAATTTGTCTTTTTCATCTTCAAATTATATTTTGATTTTAAAAGTTCTTTGTTATTACATGATTATGACAGGCTTTGGTGAAAAGAAAATTAGAAGAAACGAAAAGATATTGAAAATGAGCGAGTTTAATTTGATAAGAAGCTATTTCCATCACATATCATTAATTTGTCCCTAACGGAATCAATTTTCATTTTCATTATCTTAAAATGTTCCTACTGATGAAGGACATTACTTTTACAATACTGCCGATAAAATGAAATAACATTCTTTTTGAATTTTCATATATTTTCTTCATATTTTTTTCCAATTTTTTCATAATTTTACCTAATATTAAATTTCTAAATTTTGTTTAATGATTTTAAATAAATTTGTCTTCACTTTTCAACTCCGCATTTTTGTGTTCTGAAAACAGATTTGTCATGAAAGCCTATAAATCGAAATTTTTAACAAGAAAAATATTGTTTTTGGCTTTTGTCCTTGTTTATCAGCTTCGACTTTAATCATTCAAAGAATTAACAAACTGTACTTTTTTTATGATTATTTATGATTTTTAATATATGAAGATATCATGGTAAACTGAAATAAAAAAAATAACATTTTAGTCTTCAATTTTGATGACTGAAAAAAAAATTAAAAGAATTTTATCTCTGACTTGGATCACTGTTTTCTTGTTTTTAAAAATCATCTATATGTTTTGAAGAAATTCTCCTTAATAAGTTCAAAATGGATTGAATTTTTTTAAAAGAAAATTAACATTTGTAATCGTGATTAAATACGATTTCAAATATAAGATATAAAAGACGAATCCTTCAATGAACCCTTCAGTTGAAAATGGAGAAAAAAAATGTAAATTGATATGATTAAAAAAATATTATTACCATTGCTTAACCATTTGAGACATGATAAATTTCTGACCAAACCTGAAAATCAAAAATTTGGATTAAACTTCTGTTATTAATTCTATTTCTCTGCACTGATTCTTGTGCACGAAGCATAATATTTTAGATTCAATCAAAATTTCAATTCGCTTTCATTTTCTTGTGACTTGAAATTTCTAATTTAAAATGATCATCATTCTTAATTAGAAATTTCAATTCACCATTTTAATTATTTGTTTATAGCTTAGTGGAAATAACATTCATTTGAAACTTTGATTCTGATTTATTTTGAATTGTATCAGTAAAATTTCATATTTTTCAATTTTGTGTGATGGTTATAAGTTTGAAAATGGTTCAAAAAATCAGTTTCCTTCTTCAGGGTGCATTTTTGGTATTGCAATTATTTCTAGCTAAATTTGAATTTTAAAAACTTTTCCCATAAAAGGGTCCTTCGCACGGGGCTGGATCCAATTCAATCTGTAATATGCGAACCAAAAATCAATAGTCAGATATGTGTCACCATTTTATGCATTTAATCAAGTGACGAAAAATTTTCATCTAGTATCTGCTAATCGTGTCAGACAATACATAAATTTTAAAATAAACTCATCACTATTAGTAACATAACATAACCTAATCCTTGATTGTATGAAATTTTAAGATTGAAAAAGTACTTACTGAGCCCTTCAATTATCCAAATGTTAAAGTCGATTTATCTCATTTACGATGTATTCCCTTGCTCTGGTTGAATAATTCAGGTTTAAATTTATTTCAGAAGCTGTTTAATGCTTCAAACTTTCTAAAACATTTGTATTTCACTTAAGAGTTGGTCATTGAATTTTAAGTCTTGTTAAAATGTAATTCTTCTACCATTTGAATGCTCCCATGAACATTTTGATGAAAACGCAATTTTTCTCATTTCAAAAGAATTGTGCAAAGGAATTTTTATTTCTTATTTAAAGAAGTCACACCGAAGAGGTTCCACTGTTAATCTCTAGTGTGCACTTCTGTTCTGTTTCACTAACATGTACAATGACTGGAAAGGGGGGATGAAAAACATTCCAATGCACACTTCAATAGGACCAACACTAGAACAGTTTGTTTCATTGAACGGAGGGAAGGGGGATGATGGTGTCTTGTTGCATTCTTCCTTCCGGCTGACAGGAGGAGACAACAGGAGGAAGCCACCCACACATACGAGAGGCAAGGATGGCATCATTATTGCCGCTTGGCTAGATAGGGGTTGAACGAACAATGTCAAGCATCTTTGCGCTGTTGCTGTATCATTAGTTGAGACTGACAATTGTTGCAAAAGCAGCAGTGCTAAATTCGAGCAGGATGTGCTTCCTGAGAGGGAATTCCAAGAGTGTATATCCGGTGCATGGAAAATGTTATTTTGAGACAATGGAATTATGCAACCGGGAGCGACTTCCGGTAAGTCGATCTGCTGCCAGTTCGATTATTTACCTTTGGAACTCATTTGAATGCTAGAGTTCTCTTTTATGGTTTTGAAACAAAACTAATAATCTGAAAATTTCAACTCTGGAGTATTATTTCACTATGTCTTTAGCAGCTTTCATGGGAACATTATGCGAAGGTATTCAAAAACTGAAACGTGCCCACGATTTGGTTTGACGAATCGCTTCCAGAAACTTAAAACCACCTTCCTCCTCGCAATTAACAAACGAAACATTTATCCCAACAACAATTCAAAAGTCAACCACCAAAGATCATCCAGTGCAAATCCGTACTACTCACTCAAACATACCTACATTCAAAACAAATCCAAACAAAACAGAACAGAACGAAAACAGAAAATGCTTGAGAGCTTGGCTGGCAAAAACAGCAGCCAGCAACAATCTGTCTCTTTGATACGGTTCCATTTGTTTCTCGTGTTGCAATTCAGCTTCCGGCCACCAAAAAACCGGCAGATCTCAACTCGAGTTCAACTTTGTTCTTGGTCTCTGTGTCTGAGTTTCCTCACTTCATTCATCTGAGACCCCGCCATTCACCGAAAAACCGGCTGTGATTCACAGCCAGGACCACACCCACCCAGCCCAAAGTTTGAAGTGCCCGCCAGTCTCCTACTTGAACAATACCTACTGCACAATCTGCAGGGTGGATAAGTAGTAGGAGTAGGCTGTGGAAATTCGAAACGATGAAAAATCACGTTTTGCCCGCAGCAAGTTTTGTGGAATGATTTTTTTCTTCCTGCGTTTGCCACTTCCCGGGAAACAGAGCAGCGGGAAAAAATATGCCCTAAATACGAACGAATTAAGATTTTTGTGGGATTTCTGGAAACGTTTAAGGCCTGATTTGCTTCCAGCTAAATGGTTGAAATTCTGAAAATTTTACGTAATTTTGCGCGAACCTTACATAAACGTACCTACTCATCAATAAACTTTCAGTTACGCAATGATCGGTCAAAATCCAAATGTTTCAAAAACGCAACTCTGAACCCACTAATTTTATTTCTGAAAAAAAAAAAACAATGGATCAATAATTATTTTCGATGTAAGACTGTGAGTGCTGGTCATTCGGTAATAGCAAATCTAATTTTCCGGAAAACATGCTTCGGTCGGCAGCAAACTAGAGCAGCAGCTACGAAGACAAACAACAATTCTGAGAAATTGTTGTTTTTACCTTGGGGTAGATTCTTTGCGTGTACCGACCGAGCAGAATCGATGAGATAAGATGTTTCTTTCTTTCTGGGAAAATATTTCATGAGAAAATCGACCGCTGTTGAAAAAATGTGATCAAATTGGTTGATTTATTCTGAGTTAAATCAAATGGAAAAATGACGGATCTTCGTCTGGTTGGAATAAAAAAATTATGTTAATTTTTTTTTTTTAATATTTTTGAGCAATTGAAACTTTATGTCAGTATTGAGAAAAATCATGTGAAAAATGTGTTTCGAACAACATAAAAAAATAGACTAAAATGTTTGAAAATTTGAATGATTTTTTATACAGCTCTCAAGCTGAAGATATTTTGAAATAAATATTCAGTAGGGTGGCAGCCAAATGGATCATGTCAATTTTGAAAACCGACCATAAATGTTTTGAAGGCTCAACTGACCTGTGCCAAATTCATCAGCTCAATCGAACGGTGCATCGAAGCACTTAAAGTTTCGGTTTTTTTACCCTTTAAAAAATTCCAAAGGAAATAGGAAAGATCGAAATTTAGAATTTTGATATCAAATGACTTAAAAACGCATTAAACGTCAAAATCTGGGGTCAAAATTGTCAAAAATCGAATTAAGAATTTAAAACCTCATTAAAGTGAGGACCAAATAAAATCGGAAAACCGAAACTTTATTGTTAATTCCAAAAAGCTTAAAAATGCAAGAAACACCGATATCCGAAGTTATCTCGAAAAAAAACTTGGCCAAAAATTGACTTTCTGGGACTTCCGAAAGTTGATTTTTCAAAACAAGACCGGTTTTCGCGATTTTTCAAAATGCTTAAGTCGATTCTTGACAAAACCATTTTTTGGATATTTTGGATTTTTTTTTGTATAACATCGAATATCTTTTCTGGGGTAAAAGTAAGGTTTGTGGTTTGTTCACATGAAATTTACTGAAGGAACCAAGGAATAACAAGCTTCAAAATAGTGACTCAGTATTCAAAAATAAGAATCTTTTTTTTTTATTCGATGTTAATGTTTTCATTCAGATTTACAGGACGGATTAAACATTAATAATAAAAATTATGATTTCAGATTCAAATCCCAAACTTCAAAATTAAAATTGTAGATTCTAAGTGAGGGCTCTGAAACACATTTAGGTTCATATTAAAGAATCTGATCTGGAATTTAGATTAAGAAATCGTGTTGAAATTCAAAAAGATATTTAAAATTCAAACTTTGAATTAAGGTTCGAGATTCAAATTTAGAATAAATATTCAAAATGGTGGGTTCAGATTCGGCTCGTAAATGAATTTAACAATTAAGATAAATACATCAAGATGATTATTTTGTTGAGGAATTCGAATTGCAAAAGATCGAAAACTCTTAATTTTTATTGGTAATTCAATTTTAAAATTTCAGCTGAAAATAACAATTATAAAGTAGAATTCCAGTTTATTTTGCAAGTTATGTTTTCAGAAAAAAACTGATTTTTATTTAAAAAAAATATATATCAAAAGGGTTTGAATTTTTCGAATTGATTTCAAAATAAAAATATTTGCTTATAAAGAAATACCTACCTAGGTCTTCACGAAAAAAAACATCTGCATATAATATTGCATTCGAGAAAAATCCAATTTATTACTAAAATTTGAAATTTTGATCGAGTTGGCAATAGTTTCCAACCACAAACTTCAAGTCTTTACTTTTCCTTTAGAATTTTTTTTTCATCTATGGTTGGTATTTATGAATTTGTTTAAGAGTTTGGTAGATTCAGTTAAATTTAAGTATAGAAATATATTTTGCCTAAAATTGAGGCATTCTTCAAAAAATTTGATTTATGCTCAAACCAAAAAACAAAATCTTTCAGACTGTTGAGCAAGTGTTTTATTATGTTTATTTACATTATTACAATAGTAAAAAAATTTAAAATAGAAAAAAGCTATTTCCCTATTTTGTTATTAAAAGCTCAGTTATGCAGATTTAGCTTAACATTTAAAAAAATTTATGATGTGTTTAAAAAAATAACGATTTTAAACTATAAATTGCTCATGTAAATGAATTTTGAAATGATTACTCATAACATGGTTTGATTGTATATCAATTTTAATACGTTGGCATTTATAGAATAAAGATAGTTTTAAATTGAGGTAAATTTTACAAGAGCAGAATATTTATAACTTCTTCGTTTAAGAAAAGCTTTAAAAATAACAATGTAAATGGAAACATTTTTTCTTAAATTATCAAGCTTTCCTCAGAATTAGCTAATCCTTTCCCAAATCCAGAAGTAGGAGTTAAAGTTCAACTAAAACTTATGTAGACGAAAATTTTTGTCTTAAAAAATATACTCCTGACAACTGGTAGAATATTCAAAACTCATGACATCAGGCGAGCGTGTCTTCAGAGTTTTATACTTCTGGAAAATTAAAAAATCTCATGTAATGTCACGTGTGACTCATCAATATTGTGCGCCCAATTGAATGAAAAATTAAATGCAATACATTGTATATTACTCATCAATGTTTGCTAAAGCTGCTTCTGCTCGACCGGTATAAATCTGTAATAATGGGATCTTGTATCTTTTATAGAAAATTCGTGACAAATAATAGAGAAACAGTACATTTGATCTGGCAAAATCAGTTAAAGTTCCGTTTTAAAGTTTCAGAAAAAAAAATAGTCATAAATAAATCAACGGTGATAAACTCTTTATCGAAAGTGAGATATAAATTAAGTCCCTTATTGAAATTTTGTTCTAAATCTATGTGCTTCTGATGAATATTGACGTATTACACTTGAAATTTTAAATGTTCTAAAAACTCATAGGTTTAGTTATTAGTTTAGTCATAAGGTTCAATTATAAAAAAAACTGCTTCGGGATGAAAAGGTTAATGATGTTATTGATGGCTAAATACTTCATTTTTCAGATTTTTTCTGAATGTATCCAGGCGGGAAATCCGGGCATTGGGTTTCTAAGTTTTAAACTCATTACCGGACAAATCCAGCCAACCATCCAGCCAAGGTATTTTCCATAAAAAGGCAAGAGAAAAGCTGAAAAATAAATACACATAAATGATTTTAACCAGCGGAATTCAAATCTTATCTCACAATTCCAAAAAATGCATTCTAATTTATTTCGCTAAAATCAGTAGTAAATTTTTTAAATAATCCTGGTAAAAACCGAGCCTTTTTTTCTTAATATCCGGGCACCGGACCGGTCCTGTCATCATTTTTTTTTTTCTTTGAAAATCTGGGCAAGCCCCGGGAAAACCTGGCAATCTTAATGCTTATGAGGTATCAATATTGAGATACATTAAAAATATCGTTTTCAATCCAAATAAATATGATATTTAGGATTCCCAATATTTTTATATATTTACGCTTCAAAGTTGTAAATATATTTGAAATGGTTGATTAGTGCCAGGTCACAAGACTAAATTGTCGTTTTTGAATAATTCAATAAATATTTTATTCAAAAATATTTATAGTATAAGCGCAGTTAACTAAAGAGCCGCAGCTTTACACCAAAAGAGCCGCAGGTTGCCGACCTATGGACTAGGTCAATTCAAGATTTCAATTGTTCTTCGAGAAGCTCTTATTTTGTTAAAAATGAAATTTAAGTTGTTTTATGGTATTAGTGGTAAAATTTACAAATCCCTGTCTGTTTAAAATGAAATCAATGAATCAACTGCTCGTGTGTGTGAATCAAAAAAAAAAGATAACCTAAATCTTCTATCATCTGGCGCCCTCAAAGCCAAAGGGGTAAAAGTACAAAAATGATCGATCTTGAATAAATAATACCAAACCAAATTCATATTATGAACTATATTTGGTGGTTTTTTCAGATTTTTTTAATTTTAGTTACATACTTTTACATTTAAAGAAAAATACAAATTTTCGAAAAATGGATGGATATTGGACTAACACAACAACTTAAAAGCGCGTTTTCTCGAAAATAGCTTTTATACCCTTTTTCTCTATTGGCTCCCTATTGGGCCTTATTTGATAACATTTGTTATGAAAAATACTGAAGTACTGATTCTGTCAGCGTTATTATTGTGCATATCGGCTAAAATTTCCTTCGACCTTAGATTTACTATTCTTCAATTATCATTTCATTTAAATACTTAGGACTTTATACTGGGGAATAAAATCGTATAAATTAATTTTAATGAATTGTTATGATTTTTTCTTAAAATTTTCACAACATAATTTTCTTCTGTCTGTCGCTGTTTTTATATTTATTTACATATAATAAGAATTAATTTTTATTTTATTAATGATATGAATGCTAAATCTGATATGAAGTGCAGTTTCATTCTGTTGAATTTAAGTCCTCTCCAATGAAATCAGGATTGAGGTGTTAAATTAAGGTTGCCAGATTGCCCGGTTTTATTCGGGTTTGCCCGAACATTTAATATAAAACTTAGAAAAAGTCTGGTCCGGACCGGTTGTCCGGATTTCTTTGGAATCCCGGGTTTATTCTCATTCTCATTCTCAAATGAAACTAAAACAACAAATCGTGATGTAATTTTTTTTTATTTATGCGTTCAAATCGAAATTTTTTCAGCAACTTTCATAAAAATATTCATGAAAGGTTTTCGAAAACCTAAAATACAATTTAAAATCGATAGAGAAATTTTAATGAAAATTTTCAAGTTTTCAAGTTTTTTTTTTCTTTTTTTATGAGTAATTCTTTGATTATGACCAGATTATATCGGATATTTCTCGGATTTTGGTAGACAATTTTTAAATTGAATGCAGGGATTTCACCAGTTTTTAGATAAAAGAAAGCCCGGATTTGTCCGATCCGGATACGTGCTGAAAAAATTTTGGCAACCTTATGTAAAATATTACTGTGAATCAAGGTTATTTATGTTAAAGTGAGTCCATACGCATCGAAAAGATCTTCAAAAAAATATTATTATCTTTTTCTGCGTTATAAACTTTTATTTATATCACTTTTTTTCTATTTCCAGGTAAATGATCAAAAGACATGAACTGACCTTTGCAGAATACGTAAGTTAATCTAAATACTAATGAAATGACAAGTGAGCTCCGAGATAATTTTTTTTTTTTAATGTCATAAACAGCTTTTATTTGAAGCTTAAATTAAAATAAATAAAATGACGACAGAAGGCCAGATGTTGGCTAATAGAAAATCCAAAAATCGAAAACCCCAAACCACAAAATCCTTGGACGACATAAATAAATGTTTATATGTATGTTTTGTGGTGGAATATTTCCCCACACACCCAGATTTTAACTGACCCAAGGTCTCCTCGGGGCGGCGTGCCAATGCATGTCTGAATTCAAACCTCAAATTACCTGCCCATATAAGCCTTACGTGCAAAATGAGTTTGGCGTAATTAATTATTTCGTGTATAGGAGTTTCCAACATCAGTCTACCCCAACATTCATGTCTAGTTTGCTCCACTTGGTTCAACAGTTTTGCTTTCCTCCTTGTTTTGTTGGAGACGGACATATTTCTCGATGTGAATGAGCGTAATTGAGGCTGCTGGTGACAAAATGCAGTTCGCATGTTTTTGTTTCTTTTTTGCACTCAACCAACAAAAAGGCGACCACAATGCCGGCATTGCATTGATGCAATTTATAAGAATGTCTGGTTAAAAAAAACCATTTTGAAGACTTTTGTTTTTTATCGTCATATTAAAGGTTTGAGACTGTTTCGAAATTTCTTCACAATTGAGAACATGTTTGATAAATTAATACTTTTAAATCGAATTTCGCTAGCAATTGCTGTAGTTTCTTCGTTTTGTTTCGCAAATTTTCCTTCAAATGGAATTCGACTTCAATAGACCAGACTAAGAGTGACTGGGGGCAGACTTCTTTTGAAGGGCCCCCATCTGGGTCACCGAGAATTTATTGCAACGAACGATTGAAGAATTCGTGACCGGTGCGTGAATGTCCAAATAGGGAATCTCCTCCTCTGGATTCTTTTATTGTTGTTTGACGCAGCAAATCGGTTTCACTAATCAATGAATGCGTATCGGGGCAACCACTTTTAGATGGGTGATCTTTGAAGCCCCGGCATGTTTTACGTTAAACCTACTTTAAAGTAGCACTAGAGTTTGCACAAAAAACCCGTTACAAATTGAAAGCTGGTTTACCTACATTTTTGAATGGAGCTCTATTCTCGATGAGTGAGCTTTAAATTATGGCTCGGTACTTCGAGATTACCATATGCAATTTCAATCGATGATTGATCTCAATAATAAATCGATTATGCAAATGGCAATCGGCATTCATATCGGTTCAGATAAACAAACAATTGTTGAATTCCTATGTTTACGGAAGCTGTGACAAAATATTCTCAAAAATACGTTTAAATGGTTTTTTTTCGTCATAAAGTGCTCTAGAACAACAATTATCTGGGAAATTTGCAGTTTTCCAGATCGCTGCAAGCTTCACATACTTATAACATTTAACATTCATATTTAAAGATGAATTTAACCCTTTTTGGAACAAATATACATCTGAAATTAAAATCAACAAAAAGTTAAGATTAAGAATGCCATAACCAAATTTTGTACAAAAATAAAAAATTGTACATTTAACAGTACTTTTGAAGTTTTTTCACTCTCTGTTTTCATCACTACTTGCGAAATTCAGGCACTTTAATTACGCTTTAAAAAAAATGTCACACCCCTTTCTATTCTATGTAAGTTAGCTGAATAAACATAGCGACTCATAAGGGATGAATGACTTTTAGAAGTTAAAATCCATCCAAATAAAAAAAAAATGGCGACTCATCTGTTATGTAAGCCAAATTTGTAGAGGAAATAGTATCTTACAAATCTTGAAAAAATGTGATTGCTATGTGTCTTCTTTGGTTAGATGTGTCACGTTTCAGTGGTGGAATAGAATTATCTTTATTATGTTTCGACAGTCTAGTCAATCTACTACATTAGCGATAGCTGTTATCACACTCACCACTTATCATATTCTATATCCAGGAAAGTATTCATCCCAATGGGCATTCCGATACACCTACCTACCTTTTTCCTTTCCAACACTGCAGTGTAACTGCTATTAACCGACAGTTTCAGTAGTTTCGGTTTAGTGTGTAGTGATAAGAACATTTGTACAGTGTCAACTAACATCAGCTGTCATCAGCAGTCATCGATTCTACACTCAGAAAAATGCGACTGTATATGCAATAAGATTCTCTTATGAAGTAGCGACATAAGAAAAATCATTGAAATTCATAAATTGCAGCTTCATTTTCAAATTTCTTCAATGAGAGGTTGTTGCTTTTTATTGGCGGGTCTTATAAAACAGCATATGTCACGTTTGATGAGAATAATTCGAAACAATTGATGTTTGAACATTTATATATTATTATTCGGCTTATAAGGAATTACATAAATTTTTGTCGCAATCAGCATCATATCAATAATTGGTTTCAAAGAAGATTTTCAGCCGGATCCGGTCCTTTGACCTTGGGTTTTTCCCGGTCAACGTGCTGAAAAGTAAACAAATTTGAGTTAACAAATATGTTTTACGTTCACAAGAAAAAAAAACAGTTCAATTAATCACTCAGAAGAATAAAATTGATAACTAACCAACTTCGTTTGACGGTTAAAAAACTACAGATTAAACGAATGTGGTCGTTATTTTTTCACAATGCCATTTTTTCTATGTTTTATAAGACTATTTTGAATAATAATTTTACACTCGTAAAGGCACTTCATAAGACGTATCTTATTAAAATTATAATACAAATATGCCTGAGTGTTTTATTTGTTATTGTGAATGGATCGATAGAAGAAGCTTTTTTCTAAAGAGATGTGACCAGGGATGCCATGTATGGAGGATAAAAACCCTGAATTTGGAAAAAAAAAGTCTATGTATGTCTGTGCACAAGGAAGATCACAAATCTGGTTTTGATGAATATTTAGTGAAATACCAATGCACCAATGCACAATGGGGAAAAAAGTGTACAAACCGCGAAGAAATTCAATATCTTTCGTGCTACATGACCAAAACCTATGAAAATATACTTTCCTTTTGTGAAAATTTCCGGAGAATCGATTGGACATAGTTTCAAACTCCGAACAAGCTTACGAAAGGAGATATAGTGCCTTTTTAACCCCTAATTCCCCTATATTTTGTAAACATTCCAGAAAAACACTGATTCGAACCAGAGAATTTGGAACGAAAACAGACCTATCGTGTGTAATTTTTTCTGAGGAATCGAATGAAGGCTGTTCTGGCCTCCGCACGCTTCAGAAAATGGAGTTATGGCTGTTTTTACCCTCAATTCCCCTATATTTTTCGATTATTTCAGAAAAAAGCAAATTCGAACTTGAAAATTTTGAACCAAATGGGTTGTATCTTGTGTGACTTTTTGCGAGAAATCGAATGAATGCTGTTTGAGCCCCCGCACGCTTTGGAAAATGGAGCTATGGCTGTTTTACCCTAAATTCCCCTCAATTTTTCAAATTGTTAAGAAAATGCATGTTCGGACTTGAAAATTTAGAATCTTTTGGGACGTATCTTGTGTAATTTTTTCTGAGGAATCCAATAAAGGCTGTTTGAGCCACCGCACGCTTCGGAAAATGAAGTTATGGCTGTTTTTACCCTCAATTCCCCTACATTTTTCAACAATTTAAGAAAAAAGCATGTTCGGACTTGAAAAAATTGAACCAAATGGAATGAATCCTATGTGATTTTTTCCGAGGAATCCAACGAAGCCTGTTTGAGCCACCGCACGGATGAGGAACAGGAGTTATGGCTGTTTTACCCTCAATTGCCCAACATTTTTGAAATAGCTCAAAAAAGCATGTTGAGACCAGATAATTATGAACCAAAAGTAAAGTATTTTGTGGAGTTTTTTCCGAGGAATCGAATGAAGGCTGTTTGAGCCGCCGCACGCTTCGGAAAATGAAGTTATGGCTGTTTTACCTTCAATTCCCCTACATTTTTCAAATTGTTAAGAAACGCATGTTCGGACTTTAAAATTTTGAATCTTTTGGGACGTATCTTGTGTTATTTTTTCCGAGGAATCCAATGGAACCTGTTTGAGCCACCGCACGCTTTGGAAAATGGAGTTATGGCTGTTTTTACCCTCAATTCCCCTACAGTTTTCAATGGTTTAAGAAAAAATCATGTTCGGACTTGAAAATTTTGAACCAAATGGGTTGTATCTTATGTAATTTTTTTCCAAGGAATCCAACGAAGCCTATTTGAGCCACCGCACGGATTGGAAACAGAAGTTATGGCTGTTTTACCCTCAATTTCCTTACATTTTTCAAATAGTTCAGAAAAAGCATGTTCGGACTCGAAAATTTTGAACCAAATGGAACGTATTATGTGTGATTTTTTTGGGGGAATGCAACGAAGCCTATTTGACACACCGCACACATCGGAAACAGGAGTTATGGCTGTTTTACCCTCAATTCCCTTTCATTTTTTCAAAAAGTTCAGGAAAATCATGATCGGACTTGAAAATTTTGAACTAAACGAGACTTATCTTATTCAATTTTTTCCGAGGAATCCATTGAAGCCTGTTTGAGCCACTGCACGCTTTGAAATAGTGAGTTATGGCTGTTTTTACCCTCGATTCCCCTACATTTTTCAATGATTTCAGAAAAATGTAGGGGAATTGAGGGTAAAAACAGCCAAAACTCACTATTTCAAAGCGTGCGGTGGCTCAAACAGGCTCCATTGGATTTCTCGGAAAAAATTGCATAAGATAAGTCTCATTTAGCTCAAAATTTTCAAGTCCGATCATGATTTTTCTGAACTTTTTGAAAAATTGAAAGGGAATTGAGGGTAAAACAGCCATAACTCCTGTTTCCGATGTGTGCGGTGTGTCAAATAGGCTTCGTTGCATTTCCCGAAAAAAATCACACATGATACGTTTCATTTGGTTCAAAATTTTCAAATCCGAACGTGCTTTTTCTGAGCTATTTGAAAAATGTAAGGAAATTGAGGGTAAAACAGCCATAACTTCTGTTTCCAATCCGTGCGGTGGCTCAAATAGGCTTCGTTGGATTCCTTGGAAAAAATTACATAAGATACAACCCATTTGGTTCCAAATTTTCAAGTCCGAACATGGTTTTTTCTGAAACCATTGAAAACTGTAGGGGAATTGAGGGTAAAAACAGCCATAGCTCAAACAGGCTCCATTGGATTCCTCGGAAAAAATAACACAAGACACGTCCCAAAAGAATCAAAATTTTCAAGTCCGAACATGCGTTTCTTAACAATTTGAAAAATGTAGGAGAATTGAAGGTAAAACAGCCATAACTTCATTTTCCGAAGCGTGCGGCGGCTCAAACAGCCTTCATTCGATTCCTCGGAAAAAACTCCACAAAATACTTTACTTTTGGTTCATAATTATCTGGTCTCAACATGCTTTTTTGAGCTATTTCAAAAATGTTGGGCAATTGAGGGTAAAACAGCCATAACTCCTGTTCCTCATCCGTGCGGAGGCTCAAATAGGCTTCGTTGGATTCCTCAGAAAAAATCACATAGGATTCATTCCATTTGGTTCAATTTTTTCAAGTCCGAACATGCTTTTTTCTTAAATTATTGAAAAATGTAGGGGAATTGAGGGTAAAAACAGCCATAACTTCATTTTCCGAAGCGTGCGGTGGCTCAAACAGCCTTTATTGGATTCCTCAGAAAAAATTACACAAGATACGTCCCAAAAAATTCAAAATTTTCAAGTCCGAACATGCTTTTTCTTAACAATTTGAAAAATTGAGGGGAATTTAGGGTAAAACAGCCATAACTCCATTTTCCAAAGCGTGCGGGGGCTCAAACAGCATTCATTCGATTTCTTGGAAAAAATCACACAAAAAAAAACCCATTTGGTTCAAAATTTTCAAGTTCGAATTTGCTTTTTTCTGAAATAATTGAAAAATATAGGGGAATTGAGGGTAAAAACAGCCATAACTCCATTTTCTGAAGCGTGCGGAGGCCAGAACAGCCTTCATTCGATTCCTCAGAAAAAATTACACACGATAGGTCTGTTTTCGTTCCAAATTCTCTGGTTCGAATCAGTGTTTTTCTGGAATGTTTACAAAATATAGGGGAATAAGGGGTTAAAAAGGCACTACATCTCCGTTCTTAAGCTTGTGCGGCGTTTGAAACTATGTCCAATCGATTCTCCGGAAATTTTCACAAAAGGAAAGTATATTTCCATAGATTTTGGTCATGTAGCACGAAAGATATTGAATTTCTTCGCGGTTTGTACACTTTTTTCCCCATTGTGCAATGTATACACGCAACGAAAAACAAGTATTTAAGACAAAGGAATTTTCCTCTGTTATTTGCCAGCAAAGGAAAATTTCTTAAAATCTGGGATAATTAAAAATTTCTTTGTTTCTTCATAGAATTTTTACCTTTGAAATTAAATTTTAATTCCTTTATTCAAAGTTTTTTTTTGTGTTAAATTCAATTTTTTTTTTCTTAAGAATAAAATTCGTTACACGGAGAATAAAGTATAGTACTTCCAATAATATTCCGCCTTTATTTAACTATATTTCTGATTGCTTCTCGGCTAACTATAAATTTGAAGAATTCAACAATATATATAATATGTTATCTGATTGATATTTTGCGTGTAACAATACATATAATAGATCCAACTATAGTTATATAATTGATTTTAAACATTCAACTATAAATATAATAGATTCAACTATAATCGTATGATTGATATTGTGCATTCGAGAATAAATATAGTAAGTTCAATTATACTTGTATAGTTGATTTAACTGTAAATATAATAGATTCCATTATATTTCTATGATTGGTTTTAATAGACCATTAATAGATATTTTAGATTCCCACCATATATTTAATTCCACTGTACAGTTTTTTTTTCGGATTTAGCATATTATAATTTTATTAAGTTTTCACAATTTAAGAATTTATTATTCCACATTTTCACTTTTCTTGGCCGGCGACTCCATCGTGCAATCCGAATGTCTTCCAGTTAGTCCAGCAGCTTGAAGATGGCCATCGGTTTTGGTTCTGCCTGGGTGAACTTTTATCGCAGCTTTTTTTTTCCTGAAATCCGGAAATAACAAATGTTATTCGCGCCAATACTGTCGCCACATTTTGCTTACCTTTATTCCTCAATGCATTAGGCCTTCAGCAAACTGCTACCGTGCCGGACGTTGATTTTTTTTTTAATTTCTCTACTCGGCGGTGTTCTACCCATTGTGATGAATGACTCGACGAGCAGCAATCCGAAGGTTGATTTGGTAGTGACAGAAGCATCGCTTACCCGGATTGATAAGATGGATATTGGTGAATAACTTTTCGGTTCCCATGCTTACTTTTCCTGCCGTCACTAATGTTAAATTCCTGATGGCACCTGGAACGAAGAGAAAAAAGAAGCAAAATTTATATAGCATACAGAAAAATAAAACTATACTTACATTTTCCGCAAAGAATAACTTTTTCGAGTTGTTCAGCAAATGAATTGGCTCGGTTCGATCCACCGAAATCCATTTAGATCCGAAAACAAAACAAAATTCCGAAATATTTTTTTGTTTTTTTTCGCGATGCAAATTACACTCTCACATAAGGATACCCAGATCTTAGTTAAAATACTAACCAGCAATGCATAGTTCAATATATTATATAGTTGAGTGCCAAAAACCAATCATACAATTTTAGTTCAGTCTATCATATTTACAATTGAATTAATTATACCATAACAATTGAATCTATTATAATCATAGTTGATTGCGCAAAATCAATCAGTAGTTTGTAGTTGAATCTATTATATTTAACAATTACAACATTACAATTGAATTCATTATATTCATAGTTGATTGCGTAAGATCAATCTGCAATATGAAGTATAGTCTAGTATTTTTGTAGTTGAATGCGCAAAAAATAAACTACACCTCGATGATTGGTAGAACTAGCTCAAATATTTGAAACAACAGTCGTCTTTTTTCTCGTGAATACAAACACAAACACATAAAGGATCTCAATGGAACTTGATGTTCCCCCGAAGAGATTCCTTTTTACTTAACTTTCATCAACATGCCATCTGGCCTAAAATTTCAACACCTATCTTTCCTAGCTTCCATCTATTGGCGCACTAATGCCTGTCTATCTACCTTTCTTCCATGCTCTATAAAATAAAAATTTCTCTCTAGAATTTCATTCCGCCGAACATGCCATCTAAAATTTCGAATCATAAAATATACGGCGATTAAAATCTTATAGTTCGCTCTGAGACGTGCATCTTTCTATGATATGATGGCTGGCATCCTACAAATGCTAAAACCACCAACCCACAGAAAGTGTCCTATATATGCATGCCAATACCGGGATTCGATCTCATGACCGTTGGCTTAGAACAATTGGAGGCTATCCTCTACGCCACGGGGTGTGGTTTAAATTCATAAAACATTGTTTCAAATTGAGTGGATACATTGATTCAATACATTGATTTTTTTTTTTATCAAAATTACTTTTGTTTTTTTTCCAAACACCAAGATTTCTCTGAGTGTACAATCCAGATTTCTAGTATAATCTGCCTTATGGATCATAACCGATAAATGAGCATTGATTTCATCACTCAATTTTGAAAGTCTGTAATATCTGGGCACTCTGAGTAAAAATCAGGGTAAAATCTGTGTCTGACCAATATATGGACGAAGGGTCAAAAGTCTGTGATGTACAGACAAATCTGGGCTCCTGGCATCCCAGGATGTGACCACATAGCGTCTAGGTCAGGCAAATAGAAATTCGCTGCAGCATTTTTGCAGCATTTTTTTACTTTTTGACAGAAAAATGAGCACATTGTAACCGTTTATGATAAAAATTAGTGCCGAAACCAAACAAAATCAACAAAGCTATTGTTTTACAGATGAGGCATGCTCAGTTTGGTGAAACTTGTAAACTTATTCAATGCAAAACTCTCTCGAAGACATAAAAAAATGTTTTAAGAATGAACATTCTTATGAAACAAAATTTGATACCTGCTGGTCGGTGATTTAATCAGATCAATTAGACATTTGAGAGTTTTTTTTTTGTTTTTTTTTCTTCTGTTTTCCACCCCTGGCATAGCGTGTTGAGCAGTCCAACCTCATGATCAGAAAAAAAACTTGAGTAACATTTCATAAGGGCAAAACGAACACCTTAATCGAATCGAGAAAAAACTAGTCAAAACTTATCAAAACCTTTCAAAAAAAAATTTAACACATCAGTTAAAAAATATTGATTAAAATTCACTTATTATTGGTTGATTATTAAAAACAATGTACAGATTTTTTTCAAAAACATTCTAATACTTCAAGTTCTGGCCAATTGAATAACGCTACCAGTTCCTTCTGGAAGTTTCGCCTAACTGATCGGCCGATTTGTGTTGGTTTGGCAAATACTTTGTTCTTTCTCGGAAAACTAGTTGCCTATTCCTTTTTTCAAGAGGTGAATTACAAGTTGAAAAGATTGGAAACTATTTGGGTCTGCGTTTTAAATTTTAACAAGGAATTAAGTAATTGAGTACATACAATCAAGTTTACCAGACCATTATGACTAAGTTTTTATTTCTAGTTTTATTTATTTTTATTTAATTTAATTTATTTAATCTCTACAATTTTCCATTACGACCAACCCAAAATTTACATATTTTGGACATTTATAAATTTATAAATTCTTGACAAGAGTAAAAACCCCGAAAATGTTTTTTACAATTACATTGGGAAATCGGGACTGAATAACAAAATACGGAGAAAATGCGAGAAAACACTATAATAATTTAAAAAAAAACGGCACAAAAGGTAAAACGAGATACTAAATTTTTGTGTGATTCCGTTATACATTTTGCACTTTCTCTGGTGATCGCATCGTTTATGATTAAAAAATGTTAAAAAATATAGATCGTAAAAATGTTAAAGCTACGAATCACATCATGGTATTATCACAATAAAAAAGCGATTCTGAAAAGCAAATTTATATATTTATAAAAATTTATATTACGATTTTCAATTGTTCTGGTAAGATTCCAAATTTAGACTCAGAATTTATATAAACATGCCAAGTCCAAAGTCAAACACCCAGAACACAACGAAAAATTAAAAATGTATAATGAAAAACTTCACTCAGTATTCAAGAGGAGAACCGAAACAAAATTTTAGAATATTAGAAGAAGAAGAATATCAAAGATTCTGTTCTCAAAATTGCAGAGAAGAAAAAAATAAATTAAAATATCAATGAGTATCAATCAGTCAAAATTTGAATCATGGATCCAAACTTAAGTTGTTAAGTTTTTATTTACAGATTCGTATTCACCCGAAGTTCATCGTTAATGATTATATTCCAAATTTAAGAATTCAGAAACCAGAGCTCAATTGTCAAATTCTTTGTGCGATATTAATTTTTATTGGAGCATCATCGTTTCAATACAATCAAAACAGTGTTGACAAAATTATCAAAAAGTAAGAGTTTTTCAGCAGATGTAGATTGAAATGTGAAGAATTGATTAGTATGCATACATAACTTTAAATTAGGGATTTTGGCAAAAAGTTTGATTTGTAACTTTTGAACGGCGCAATAGATGGCACTGTTTTAAGTCAAGTTTCAACGTATTTTTTGGGTGTCAGCATTTGAATTTTTACACACTTTTTTAAAGATTTTTTGTTCGAGCTTGTACGTCTGTGCTCTGTGCTTAAACTTTAAAAAAATATCTTATTTTGGTTAGAAAAATCCTGATAATCATCTTCATGTATTTTAAAACTAGGAAGATCATGAAATCCCTATCGAAAAAACCGGGAATTTGAAAGTGGAAACTCGCTGGCCACTCTTTTATTCGTCATGTTCAGCGTGGTGTAATTGGCTGACGCGTCGTTATACTAAAGCGGAAACTGCGAGTTCAAGTCCCGTACATAAGCCGTTGTTTTTTTTTAGAAAAATTGATGATAACTATGGCTTATGTTCTTTCTTTCTTTGATATCTCATGTTTCTCTAATACTTTCCATCACCTTTGAAAATGTGATACCTCATGTTTTTCTTATACTTTCCATCACCTATGAAAAAGGTTGAATACTTTTAAATTTATTTATTGGTGCTTTACAATAAACTCTTCGGCCCGACCAAAAGTAACTAACTAAGCAAGAATATATAGAGAGAATGTTTTTGTTAGGACCGAATCGAAAAATATCGAAAAATTTTTAAAAATCTTGTTTAAAATCAGTTTAAAAAACAAATCTTGACATTTCAGAAATAAATCCGGCACATATTTAAAAAATATATATCTTGGCGCATATTAAAAAAAAACTGTTTTTTTTTCTTGAAAATTCGCAATTTATAAAAACCGTTTGGCTTGTACTTAGAAAAGATGAAAAATTAACTTCAGGAAGTCCTCGAATCACTAAGGGGGTTGCCACAGCTCCATGATGCATTGAAAATCAATTTTTTTAAAGTTGCATGCAACGGATGTGAAATATTTAACCAATGTGGAAAACATAAGCAAATCAAAAAGTTAGACGCGCAAAAAATGTTTTAGCATCGCTCCAAAGATAAAGTTTCTAAATAACTCATCTGCATAGTCGCGTACACAGGTAGCAGCAATGTTTGGTCTCGTTGTTTTATAACGATCATCAAAGTTTTTTTTTTTTTTTTGCAACTCCTACCAACCAGGTACTAGAGACGATGATGCATTGCTGCAAACCGAAAAAAAACTCACTTAACCGCAATGAGAAAAACTGCACATCACTAGATGAGTACACATACGCGCGGCGCGGTCTAAAGATCCGATGACTTGCAGCTATCTGATGCAATTTGGACAAAGAGTTGAATCTCGACACTTCAACTAGCTACTACTCCATATGGGTAGTTAGCGGCATCTGTCTCGAGTTTATGGCTCAATCAGCCACAGAGTGAGAGATCCAACATGTGATAAGACTGCAGAAAAAATGATCTCTAAATCTCACCTCAATCCCTCATCCTCTCTTGTTCATTTTTTATTTGAGTCAATTGTAAGACGCAGCTCCACTCCCACCCCCACATGCGTAAGCAATAAAGTTCTAACAACACTTCGACCGGTGGCGAGCGACTAATGTTGTAGGCCGACTCACCGTCTTATTCCAATTTGCCCTTGGTGAGAATGTTAGTAATAAAATGCGTTGCGTGATTTAAGGTGCTGCAGCTCTATGTGCAGTTGCTGCATGTTGCGGTTCTGTTTAGTTTTTTTTCTTTAATATTCATTTTCAACTTTTTCTCAAACCAAGGTGTCAGTTCAATGCGAAGGCGGTTGTTGCATTAGCCGGAGAGATTGAGAGAACGGGTGCAATATGGTGCAACAAGATATAAGCGCGTGGTTTTTAGCGAGCTCGCATGATTCGATGTGAGACGGAAAAAAATAACAAAATAAAAATATCAATATGACGGAACTGATTGGCTAAGCGGAATCTTAATATATCGATCATAAAGCGAACCATGTGGTCGCACTTTATGGTTCCGGTTGTGTTAATCTAGCGTATGAGCCGAGTTAATCACCGAGCAACAGGAATTGAAACTATTTCGCAACCTTCATTCCGAGCATAAAGCACGCTTGTAAACAAGTTTGAGAAATTTAATTCTTAGCTAAATGAAGAATGTACACGACAAAGTTCCTACATGCGCGTAGAACGTGAATTCAACAATTTTGAAAACACATAAATAAATACCTTGTAGCTGCTTTTTGACAAATCATGCGAGAGAGAGAGTCGAACAATGAATAACTGGAATTAATAACTTTAAGCTGTATTTTTCAAATTTGAACTATCTCGTAGGGATTGAAAAATTTAATTCAAATTTTTTTAGATTATTTTAACTCAAAACTTTGAGCTTTGAGCCTCACCCAGCAAACATGTTTGTAAGTAAATTTCCCAACAAACTTTGTTATACGTTTCATATAAATATTATAGAACAATCGCATAAATCTCGGAAAAACACCATTTACCTACCAAAGTGGAGGTAGTTTACATACATATTTTAAAGTTCTGGCTTAAGCGATAAGAATTATCCAAATTGGACGATAATCAACACCTTATTCGTACATCCTGAAAGTATGGGAGAGAGCGCAAGTTTTGTTCTCAGTGCATGCAAACCGTTGCCAGCGACAATATTTGCTGCTTCTCTCATTGGACAATGTTTCTAAATGAATCATCTGATTTTAAGCAACCTAGTTGCACTGCTAATCGCAGAGAGAACAACAAGCGTGTTTTCTCACTTAAATTTAGCGCGGGAGAAAAAATTGGCAAACATGGCGGGCTTTTTTTTTAATATATACGATTTATACCGACTTAAAGTAACGATTTTAACGATCGTTTACTTATTTGCATTTGCTGGGCAATTAGTGGATACTCTGTACCTTTTTACGCAATATGTAAGAACAGGGCCAGATTAAGCCATCGAGGAGCCCGAGGCAATTTTTCTAGGAAGGGGGGGGGGGAACTGGTAACCACAATTCGTAAAATACATAAATGCAATCAATTTTAAAACTAGAGAATCAAATTTAGAATCAGAGCCAAAGAATGAATTACTCAGTTTTTTATTCAAGAAATAAATATAATTTCAATTTCATATTCTTAAAAACAAAACAAATCGATTTTATGTAATGTGTCGAATATTTAAAAAAAAGTTATGTAGATTTTTAATTGCAATTCAAATATTGTAAACAGACAAATTTGTCAAATAGTTATTCTAAATTTAAAAACATTAACACAGAATGTAGATTAGATGTTCAAAACACATTATCAGTTATCTTAAAATAGAATCATATGATTTTAGAAGTTTCAACAAAGATTCGAGTTCCAAAAATTTAGAAAACCAAGAAACATTGAAAACAACACAAGACTTGAGAATTTCAATAAATTGAATCTTTATTTGCATTGAAAACCATTTGAGAAATATAAATTGGAAAATTTCATGTTGAACTCAGGATATTTACTTGAGTGAGAAAATTTTTGAAATACAAGTACATCAGAATCAATATTAGAAAACGTTGGAAAAGTTGCAATTGGAATTTCTGATCTAAGATAGAAATTGGAATACAAATTCAGTAAAGAATCTCAGTATGGCTCAGGTATCAGAAAGGTGTGTGGGCTTAAAGCGACACGTTATCCAAACCACTGGGAAAATTGTGTCTAACCCTTTTTTTATAATAATTCACCATTTACCTGCAATAATGTCGAATAAATATCAGAACCACAGTTGGGAGTTATGAACGAGTCAGAAATTCTTCGTGTTAATAGGCAATGAAAAATGTTTGAATTGATTTTCACAAATTTCAATAATGATCAATAAGCTACTAATAATTTACTCATACATCTACTTGAACAAATTTGGTATTCTAGATTACGTGATTTTATATTAATTGTCATTGATTTTCAATGTTTCCCTTCAAATTCTTTATTTTTTGGTTTCAAATTTCGATATTTTCCGATATTGTCCTGATAAAATTCAGGAATAGTTTCTGTAAACTTTTGAAATAAATTTAGGGTTACATGATTTATAAATTCCTCACATATTATGGTAAAGTTTAATTTTAAAGCAATGAATTGTGCAAGTTATTTGAACTCAATTAAAACGGGAGAAGTTTTTCTTTGTTCTACTTTATCTGTGATGCATTCTTCATTCAAAAACTTATAATAAGGTAGAAAAAGTGCTCCTTCTTTAGACCTAGAAAGAAAACTACCTTTGCTATTATGAATATGAACTAGGTATACTATCTATTTTTCCTGATATAGAAGAAAACTATTGGAAATCCCGGAAAATAGGAAAAGGGTTCAAAATTAGGACACTTTCTGCCATAATGTTCCATTTCCAGACCCGACATTATTTTTTTGTATCCTTAAATAAAATATTTAACTAGATTTTTGAAATTTTTTCGAGAACTCCAAATTTTTACTGGCATTTTAGATCTAGGTTACAAGACCAGTAACGAAACAGGAACAGTGGGTCCAAAGTAGGAAATTTTGACCAACTATATTCTTTTAAATCTTTCAAACACGGTAAAACCAAGCATGAAAATTCGCATTGAAACTTGCAGATAAGACTATTAACTACGGAATGGGTTTTCTTAAAACCACGAAACACCCGTCTATGTATAAGAAAAACACGGGTTTATATAAATCACCTCTGGAAGGGTAAAAAGAAGGGCAACTAACACTGCTGTAATTTGTTCAAATCTCGACAAAGCCAATAAAAAAGTTAATCCAGTCGCCGTATAAGCCATGACAATTATTTGCTGGGAATTCCTAAAATATATATTTCTTAATCTATAAATAAGAGAACATCATGATTTTAATATTGTGGGTAGACATTCAAGATTTTTTCGATTATTTGACCATACGAGGTTTTTCAAAATATAATGAACAAGTGAAGCAAACTACGTACTTGCTGATTGCCATAATATTAATAAAACAAGCCGCAGCCCGTGGCGTAGAGGATAGCCTTCTAGTCTTCTAAGCCAGTGGGTATGAGATTGAATCCCGGTCATGGCATACATAGTACACTTTCTGTGGGTTGGTGGTTTTAGCATTTGTAAGATGCTAGCCACCATATCCTCGAAAGATGTACGCTTAGAATTAAGAAAATGGAATCTCTTCGAGTAAACATCAAGTTCATTGAGATCCTGTATGTGTTTGTGTTCGTTTTCAAAAGACCTTATTTTAGTAGATTTTTACACAGGAAAATACAAAAAAACTTAAGTTGAGCTAAATTTTTAGAGCTTGTATTACCTAAATTTGTTTTATTTTGAAGTTTGGAAAACGATTTAAACGTTACTGACGTGTTTCGATAAAAATATGGAAATATGTAGTATTACTCCTCACTTCATTCTTGTTTTTTTTTTCAAACCGTCACGAATTCGGTCAAGATTTTCCTGGATTTGTTTTTAAAAAATTCCATATCATTTGATGAGATTCAATCAAATTTGAAAATCTGGTCCTGATTTGCTTAGCCTTCATAAATGCGGGAAAAATTCTGCAATACTAATAGCTTAAATTGGAGTAAAACTATTTGAGATATTTTTTCATGGGAGCACCCTAAGCTTACTCATTTTACGACTTAAAGTAAGATTAAAGTAAGTTCAGGAGTAAAATTCAAAACTTATCATCAGATTAAATCTGAACCATAATTCAGTATCTCAAATCAAAGTCATAATTTTAAATCAAGATTTGAGAAATAAATTACTAATTAAATTCCAAATTAACATTGAGGTCTAAGTTTCCAAAATTTTCTATACTTACTATATTGAGCACAATTTTCTCGTTTGTTTGGATAACGTGCCGCTATTAAGCGGTGAAAGTGAGGTGAAAGTTACAATTTGAAAGCTGGATTTTCAAATTTTATAATTCATTGTTCCAAATATTTATTAAAACTTCAAAACATCGAAACACTCAACAATTGTGTGCATGAAATGTAATGAAGATTTCAGAATGTACAGAAGATTACGATTTTTAATTTGGAATAAGATTTTCATCAAATCAACTATATAAAACAGAAACTTTTGTGGAATAGTTCTTCTGAATGTGACAAAATTTACGTCTGAATACAGAAATTCAAAATTTGAAAAAGTTTTTGATTTTCTAAAAAAATTAAAAAAGGACGCAAATTTCAATAATGCAATTTTTTTAATCTGATAACTACTCTTATCAATTCAAATTTCGACAATGCTAAGAAAAAGTTATTTAAACCGCCATTGAATTCAAAAAAATTATTTCAAATGTGAAGAAAATATGTCATAATCAAACAAAATTTTTATTAGCTGGGTATAAAATCCTAAATCATATCTTCCATTCAATATAAGGAAGTGACGTTTTGTTTATTGTAGTGTAAGCAAAAACAAGTTTGTATTATTGAAAAAATAAGAAAAACATAAAGTCGGACTCGTTATCTGAATTCCTTTTTGTGTTTCCCTAAAATTAAATAAATCTAAAGTAGGGGAGAGGCGGGCTATATGCGCATATTAAGGAAAGCACTCATTTTCTCCCATATTCCAATAGATAGGAGTCTGAAAACTATATGCACATGAGCGAACATCTGTTTTACATACGTTAGAGCCATTTTTCTGTTAAAATCTCTTACAGTTTTTGTGAAAATAATTTTATAATAAAAGAAGTCAAAATAGCCGATTTCCGAAACTGGCGGGCTAAATGCGCATATTTGTGTTTTCAGCCATATTTCATTTACACTTGCAATATTTTGATTTTATTTAATTGAAAATGGTAGGAACGGATGTTAAGCATAAGTCAAGGCTGAAATTTTGGTGAAAATTTTTACATCACTAGTTCTTTTGCATGAAACATAGTTAAGTATGCCATATGGCCCTATTCCATGGTAATATTTTGTTCATATCGTATTTTTATCGGATCAGTATGAAGTTCTTCTTTTTTCGCTGCAAAATCGTGATTTGAGCGTAGATTTAATGTTTGAATGATAAAAAGTAAAAAATTTATAAGACTAATCTATTTTTCTTGATATAGGCATTTAACCTGCCTTGATATGGGCATTCAGAACCTGTCTCTTATTCCAATATCTTTTCATTTACAACTTTGCCAAAAGCTTCAATTTGTTAAATTTACGATTTCCAGATGAATGAGAAAGAAAAACCATTAAAATTTTTCTTCACAGAATCAGTACACACAATAATTAAAGTTCAATATTTTACAACAAAACTGACAAAAATCTTGTTTGAATTTTTAAATTTTTTCGACATTATATAACAATTTTATTTTTTCATGCCATGTGTTAAAAGCGTATTACCCTCAAACTGCACTGATTAGATATGATGAATCTCCAGCCATATCGTCAATCGGCTGTATGCGCATTTTACCCAACATGCGCATTTAGGAACACTTCCCCCTATATTTCCGCCCATTATCTGAATTCACTTCGCTTTGGATTCTGCTTAGAATTATTCAGAATAAGTGTTGACAAATACGAAATCAAATGCCAAGATTTTGCCAAGTGTTGGATGAAAATTGCCCTGATTTGCTTATAAATGTCAAAAAACCTGCAATGCTAACTCTAGGGGGTCCCATCACATAAAACACAGTTAAATTATTGTTATATTTTACGTTAAGTTTTGATTAATTCTAGATATTAAAACAGAATTACTAAAGCAGATTTAAACTTTTTTCCTCAGGGGAGCCCCCTGATCCGGGGGGCAAAGGGCCATTGCCGCTTCAAGAAACGACAACTGATTTGAGTGTTACCCAGTAAACATAAAATCGTATCAGAGATAATAGCTTAAGTTGTTAAAAATGTATTGCAAATAGCAATTCCAAATGAAAAGTAAAGTAATCGTATAAACCGTCGTCATCAGTCATCAGTCAGTTTAAATCGAATTTGATAGGAAGCTCGCCATGTTTGTAAATTTTGAAGTGATTTGCTCAATTTTCCTACCGCGCGGGTTTCAAGTGAGAGAATCATCGTTTTGTTCTCTCTGCGACCGGGTGTGCTAAATGCTTCTCATTTCCACGAAAATTATGAAAAGTGGAGCTCACAATACACAGAGCAGAGTTTTAAGTTGAACTGTAAACAACAACACCCAGCAGAAATCAGGTGTTTGAACGTCATCCGAAATGAGCAGAGTTGTATCAAATTTTAGCTTAAACATAATGGGACACCCTTCAAATGATTTATGTTGATTGTTTGTTACCTACGTTTATGTAGTGAGAGTCATGTTTGTGTTCAGGTTTTCTCACCTTAGGCCGGGTCAGGCGTATTTCTTATCTCACGAATGAGATAAACCAGCTAAAGAATAAATATCTCCCAGTTCATAAATTTTAGTTGTAATCAAACTCAAAACCCGTTTAACTTTCCTAAAGATAGTTAACAAAATTTATCTAGAATATCAAAGATGATATGACGCCAGCTGTAACATTGGATAAGAAAGGAGAATATATGTACCAATTATGTTTCAATTCTTAAACTCAGATTCACTCACTCCGTGATATCTTATTGTACGAACACGCAGTCTTACAAATAATCTGGAGAAATCGTACAAATGTATTTTCTTTTTGAAAATTTTAATTTGGTTCGTGATGCAACAATCTTATTCGATTTTTCAGATCATGTAACGCTAATTTGCCCAGATTATAATGATGGAAAAAAAACCATTCCGACTCAAATCGACCGGCCGGATCAATTTCTCGAGAGCCGAAAATTCAATCAAACCTAATTCTTTACACCAATTTTCTTAAACCATCAACCACGTACGCGACCACGCACAGGTAAGGTAGGTTACATACCCATAAAGACCTACGAATATGATCAGATCAGACGAAAAAAAACACACAAAACCCAACAAATTGAGTCTTAACGGAATTAAATTCAAACTCGAAAGAGAGGAGACGAAAGTGGAAAAAACACCCCAAAAATCCACTTTGACGTATTTTGTTTGATATTGACGCTTTTCTTGTGAATGTTTCACACGCTTCATTTGCCAATAAATTTTCGGACGGGGGCTGAAGACGATCAGCCGTCATCCCCTGTGTTTCTGCAGCTGATTATATCAAGAAGATGATGACGGGGCCCCATCATCATCTTGTGATGATGTTCATCGGCTTTGAATAATTTGGCTCGGTCCAGCCATTGGAGCACGCTAAGTTTACAAGAGCTTTGATCCAATAAAATTTAGGAAAAAAATGTCTAGAGCACACAGTGAGAGGTTGGCAGTAAATCTAATAAAATTCCATTCATTAACAAATTAAACAGCACCTGTTTACAGGGGGATGATGGTCATCGTTTTGTTTCAAATTTGTGAAATAGCTTAAGATTTCTATCATTTTTCCACTAGATTACTGAAAGGAAAAGGGCCAGTTACGAACTGGTTTTGGATGTTTGCCGGAAATTATTGTGATTTCTGGTCGTTTGTAAACTAACAATAAAGTCAATTAGAGGGGAACACCTGGCGAGAAACTTTCGGATATAGAACAACCAAAATACGTTCGTGCACTCAAAGAGCAGAATCATGGTGTGAGGTCTTATACCAGCAAACATATTTGAAGCTTTATTCTTATGCTGTTTTGATATACGTTCCATATAGGTACATTATAGAATGATCGAATAAAAGTTGAAAAAAAAATCAGCATTTTCCAACCAAATTGGAGGCAATGTACAAACAGAAATTTCATTTATTTTTAAAGCGATGAAAATTCCACCAATCGGGCGTTTTTCGACACCTTATTCGTACCTACCGGAAGAATGCAGAAGAGCAAGATTTTGTTCTCATTGCTTTCAAATAGTTGTCAGAAACAATAATTCCCAGTTCTCTTATTGATCACTGTTGGATGTAAAGAGAACATGACGATGGTTTTCTCACCTAAACCCGCGCAGAGCAAAATCATTTGAAAATTTAAAAACATGGCGAACTTGTGTTCATATCCGATTCAAACTGACTTCAGGCGATATTTTATACGATCTTCTCTCTATCAGTTGGAATTGCGATTCGCAACACCATTGTAAAAGACATTGTAAGTTATCATTTCTGATACGATTTCATGTTTTTCGGGATGCTTGTTCATTCGAGCCGGATAAATTCGGGTTTTTTTTTTCTATAAAAGCCTGAAAAAATCCTGGCATTTGATTCCAAAATTGTCGACCGAAAATCCACGCAAATTTGATCAAAACCCAGGAATTACTGAACAAAAAAAAATAAAAAAAAAACTGGTTTTCATCAAAATACACCAGCACATTTTTAATTGTTTTTAAGGTTTCCATGAAACCTTTTATGATTATTTAAAAAAAAACTAGCTAGACTAGACTTTTCCCAAATGCTGTATCAAATATCCGTGCAAATCCCGATAAAACCAGACAATTTTGAAGTTGACTCTAAAATCATCATTTTGAATGTACATTGAAACAAATATTCGATCAAGTGAAAAATATGATTAGCTAAGGTAGCAAGAATTTTTACAACACATATACGGGCCGGACAAATCCGAGCAAATTTATCTATAAACCAGGCAAAATCCGAGCATTTGATTTCGAAATTGTCGCTCAAAAGTCCGGGCAATATCTGGGAAAATTTTGTGAAAATCCAAGAACTACTCAACAAAAAACAAGAAAAAAAAACTTGTAGTTTTTTCATGAACATTCAATAGTAGATTTGAAATCAAATTTAAGGCTTCCTAAAAATCTAAATGATTATTTGGATAAAATTTACTTCAATAATTTGTTTTTTTTTTGTAAAATAATGTAAATAAGTAGTGGAAAAATCCGGAATTATTGTAATGAAATCCTAGCAAACGGGCTGGATTTCTCCATAATAAAGAAATCGATATGAGGCAAAGAGTAGAATTGCATTGATGAGTTTTCAAAAACGACCTTCAACAATTATCACAACTGACAGTTCATTTAAAATTCTAACCCAATCACCGAGGCGCATGTTATTCATTAACAAAGTTTTTAAATTTCAAAATTTTTATTATAACTATACTTTGAAGTATAATCGGCTTCTTCAGGCTGAAAGGTCGTTTTGGAAAATACATCAATATAATAGGAACATTAGCTAGGAAAACAAGTTAGCTTAGAGAAGTCTTTATATTTAAAAAAATGTTTTAACGATTATTGAAATACTTCTGTCTTTCAGAAAACTTTGGAGCTTATATCACTGCCTCATAGGTAGGTAGGTAGGAGTTTCCTTAGGAAATATCTAGGAGCATAGAAGGTGTAGGAAAAACGATCGCACCATTAACCAAAATGGATCCTGATCTATAAACCCTTCCCTACTAACAAAACCCTTTCCATGGATATTTGAATATAGATTCGCAGACGTACAGACGGTTTCCATAGTTGGCGATATTGACTTACCTTTGTTTCTAAATTTTTCAAAGCTAGTAATTGGAATATTTAGGGACAAAAGGTTGTTGATTGAACCTAGAAAGTATCCAACTAACTAACATCCTTTCATGTTTCCCCCATTGACTACTAGGACGTGGCCGGCGCCGCTATTAACCATATTCAAAGAGAGAGAGAGAGAGAAAGAGAGAGAGAGAAAGAGAGAGAGAGAAAGAGAGAGAGAGAGCATGAATTTTGTGCAACGAGAATGTACTGCTAATCCCAAGCAGCTTTCTATTGGCCTTTGCACAAAGTTGATGGCCTCGGTTAATCGCGGAGTAGCAACCATTGGCGAAGTAGAACTTGTTCTGCCTAGCCACGCCAGCGATCATGGAATTGGAAATGTATAAGTTGGACAAAGTATAATCAAATACGTTATCTGAAGTTTAAAAATGATCATATTTAAGCATATCATATATCGTCATATCTGAATACTCTTTTTTCGTTGTATAAACATATCTACACAACGTTTCCAGTTCAATGATTTAAGGTGGATATGAGTAGTCAACCAAGCTAAGCTAAGCTAAGCTGAAATCCTAGCAAACGGGCTGGACTGGAATTTTTCCTATTTTTTGTATCAAATATTCGTCCAAACCTGAATGAAACCAATCTGGTAACCTAAGTTAAGCCAAAGATTGCAAGATTACCCGGTTTTATCCGGGTGTGACAGGGTATTTAATACAAAATTCGACAAAAGCCCGGATTGCCAGGATTTCATTATAAATTGCTTAAACCAACATTATTTGCTAAAACCAACAAAGAAAAAAATCAAATTGTGTTTTAATTTTTATTTTATTTATGCGTCAAAAAAGAAATTTTATGAGCAAGTGTTATAAAAAAGATCCTGAAAACTTTTTTGATAGTCTAAATTCAATTATATTTTTTTTCTTGATTTGTATTGAGTAATTCGTATATTTTCACCAATTTTGTCCGGATATTGTCGAAATGTTGGAATCAAATGCCCGGATTTTGCCAGGTTTTAAGCTTAAAAAAGCCTAAATTTGTTTGGCCCGAGTAGGTACTGAAAAAATTCTGGCATCCAAAGTCGCTTCTCGAGGAAATGTACAATTATTCCTTATAGTAGACTTCCGCTTGCATTCATTACTTTTTGGCTTACAAGAAAGATGAACAATTTTCTAAGCAGAGAAAAAGCGATCCGTGAAAGTTACTAAGAGTGCGAACTTTATTTTGTCCCTGCAAAAAATGACTTTTAATACGACTATACTGAAGTGTGAAGAACAAATGAAATTTTCCAACAACATTTTTTCACCTCTCGATAGGGCTTTAAAAATAGACGGATTTCACGCAAAATCGACACGAAGTTGGCATGAACCTCGAAGAATTCAATAAAACTTTTTGGGCATAAAGATCTTACTTACAGTAAAGCAACTTGGCATACTTAGTTTTCCCAAAAATTATCTAGACTAACATTTGAAAAGGGCCAAACTTTTCAGGCAAAAATTTTATAAACATATTTAACACGAAAATTACTATTCCTTCACAAATGTGGTTCATGAGAGAGTTTTGAAAATGATTGAATTTGAAAAAAATGCATTGATTTTTTTAAATTCTTCATAATCTAAATTTCCAAAAAAATTTCATTTCGAAATTTTATGATTTTTTTCTAAGCCAGCTAATACAAAGGCCTTCAAGTCGTCCATACTTTGAAACTTGTGCGTATTTAAGAGAAAAAGTTTTTCAAAAAAAAAAATTATGATTTTTTTTGAAAATCATATAATTAATTTTTTCAGTGTAGATTTCTACCTTCCACTCAAAAACTGCTTCGATGAATCAGGTATTTCCTGAGACAAACGTTGGTCCGCTTTGTTGATGTTTTTTTTTGTTTTGAAAAACCTTAACATCACAGTTGATTTTGGCGTGAAACACATTTAGATACTCCGTGGTTACTGAACGTGCTTCATGTTGTTGTTATTCAGCGGATCAGAGCTTGTTAAAAAACTTGTAAACATTCAGAAATCATTTTTATTGATGATGTGGAATAATGTGATCTACAACTCTTCCTAACATAGCAAAGTGAGCACTCTTTAGGGAAATAGTCCATTTATATTCTTATAGTTGCGACATATTTCCTTACGTTGTATATCATCATAGAAAAAATCTTCATCAGGATAGCAAGAGTTGGTGCTGTTTTTAATCGTAAGCCATTTTTTTTGTAAGGACCACTTTTGTGTGCTGTATGGTTAGAAAGCTAAGTCAATTCTCGTATTTGGGTAGACAATCATAATATTTTCAATCCTAGGATGATGAAACTTTGCAATGAATTGAATACCATATAGTTTAGAAACAAGTTATAGGTAATTTAAAATATTAATTTTCTTTCAAAAAAAATTGCACCCATGCAATAATGTATTAGTTTTGAATTAAAATTGTACATTTAAAAAATATTTTGTTTCAGTATGGACCTGAAAAAGTTTTTGTTAGAAAAAAGTTTTTTCAAATTCTGAGACGGCGTTATTTGGAAATTTAGTGTTAGCTTTTGAAAGGCATTTTTCTCTGTGTAGGATCTAAAATTATTACTAAAAATTCAATCATTTTTCTAAAACTCTCCCATAGACCACATTTGTGTAGAAATTGAAATTTTAGAGCTAAAAATTAAAAAAAAAATTGGCCTGAAAAGTTTGGCCCTGTTTTAATGTCAGTCAAGATCTTTTTTAGGAAAACTAAGTATGCCAAGTGCTTTAACTACGTGAGGACTGAACACAAAGTTTCATTTAGTTCTGAGAGGATCATGCCAGATACTGTGTCGAGTTGGCGCGAAATCCGTTGATACTACAATTAATCAAAATATTTCGAGTTGATATTCTATAATCGACAAAAGAAACAGGAATATGGACATTTTTATAGCAAGTGCGTACTTTATTTTGTACGGCATTTGTATAAAAAAATGCTCTACCATTTCACCGAGTTCTCATTCTCGCAACTTTAAAATAGATTATTTTTCTTGTTATGGTTTACCTACTAGTCGAAAAATTTCCACAGCATCCAGTGCTTTATAAAACGTCCGTTTATCTTCCCGCAAACCATCTCCGGGCAGCCCTCTGAGAAAGTTTAATTCAATTAAATGAATCTGGCGGCTGCATCTTAGCCAAAGTTTTCCGCAATCTGTCGCTGTTGGTTTTTTGCGGCTCAGAAAAATGCCAAGGATAGTTCTGAAATCTGAGCTTCTGGTTAATTTTTAAGGTTTGTTAGGCTAGTAGTTTATGTCTTGTGTGAAGATTATGAAATACTTCATTTTACGCGCACAATCGGAGAAAAAAATGGACGGAGATTCATTTTTTAAATGTAAATTAGTTAAATGATCAACAATTTAATTTATACACTCTAAGTAACCTAATGACAGTTATTTGATGAAATTTGGCTCAGAGACTCAAAAGTAACAGCTGTTTGAGTTTAACGGCTCGATTTTTTTCGACCTTAGTCCTTTAAGTGGTAAAAAAAAGCTGTTTAGAGTAAGGTTGTTAGATTGCCCGGTTTTATCTGGGTTTGCCCGGATAAATAATACTAAATTTAAGAACAGTCCGGCCCGGCCCGGTTGCCCAAAACGACTTTTTTAGAGCAAGTTTTATAAAATAATCACGAAAAGTTTTTTGGAAGCTTAAAATACGGTTCAATGTCTATCGATGAGTTGTGATGAAAAAAAAAATTTTTTTTCATTCTTTTCTTGATTTTTGTTGAGAAATTTCTGAGAAGATTTGCCCGAATATTTCCCGGATTTATGATCGTCAATTTGAAATCGAATGCCCGGATTTGGCCAGGTTTTTATAAAAAAATTGCCCGGTTTGTCCGGCTCGGATACGTGCTGAAAAAATTCTGGCAGCCTTAGTTTAATTCGGGCAATTTTATCATAAAACCAGGAAAACTTCGGGCATTCGATTTCAAAATGTTCAACCCAAAAAAAATTAAAATCAAGAAGGAAACACTTGAAATTTAAAAAAAAAAACATCAGCAGATTTTGATTCAAATTTTTGGGCTTTCAAAACACAAGTCATGATTATTTGGATAAAATTTGCCACAAAAAAATCCTTTATCGGACTTAAAAATGAAAATTTATAATAACTCTGTTTGAGTTTTTTTGTTAAATTTAGCAAATTAAGTGAGTAAAGTGGGCCGAACCGGGCTTTCCTCAAATTTTTTATCAAATATACGGACAAGTAAGGATAAGTCCGTGCAATCTTGAAAGCTTAGTTTAGAGAATAGTGAACTTGAACGGAATCGACGATTCTCATTTTGAGCTCCTTGCTCGTTCAAACGTGTAATAAAATCGCAAAATAACTAGACACTGATCAATTTCGGCCTTCCTCGCATAATTATGTGTCTCTTTAAGTACAAAACAAGAAGTCAGATAAAAAAACGCGAGTGTGTACCCGATTCACACCCTTTTTTTCCCGTGAATAATGACTGTTTGTGTCACTGAACTGAAAAATTGCACCACATATAAATTACCCTCGGGGCTTCGGAGGGCAAGCAGCAGCACATATGAATGAATGAATGAATGACCGAAATTTAAGCAATAGCAAAAACAAAACAACTGTAGCAGAGAGCGAACTCAAGGCAACACACGGTTCTTACGACTAGGGGCCTATAATTATCCAAAACAAAATTCATCAACGTCAAAGCCCATTTTTGCAACTTCAGTTGTGAAGTTCGCTTTTGTTTGAATAATTCAAACAAAGGGGACCTACTTCAAAAAGAATGCAAAAGAAGTCCCGAAATCGGAAAGCAAAAGTATTTAGAGAGTCAATGGGGGGACCTTGAACCACTTTCCGAAGTCACTTTCGAGTGAACGGAACCGGCTTTTTCATTCACTATCTTGAGCGAAAATTGAACACTACACAACTACTTTCGGTCGGTTGTGACCAAAAGATAAGATCTTGTACCGTTGTTGTTTTTGTGGGTTCAGTCATACACTAAGGCAAGGCAACTCGTTCAATTCCTGTTTACAAAATTTAACCTCAAGGCAGAATTCAGTTTTGTCAATTATTTTTTTCCTTTTATCATAGTCAAACTTTTTCAGTCGATTAAAACTTGATGAAAAATTGGATTAAAGTTGCTTGAGAGAAAAACCTTTTCAAGTTCAGTAAAAGTCAAATGCATTTATCAAAATTCCACTTGTTCTCTTGACCAAGTTGAATGAAGGCCGTCTGGTTTTCATTCATTTGAGAGGCAGAACCGCGCTAATAATCATAGCCTAATGCTAAAAATTAATTTGATTCCCAACTGTTAGTCTTCAAGTCGTTACAACACGAAACCAAACGGTAGCCGAAGCCGATTTGGAATGTATCAAGCTTGAATGGATGGACATTTTTTATCTATCAACCTTTTTTCTGTTGAATGGCCCAAAGGCTCGAACCTGACCTAAACCTTCATTGAGAGGCAGCCTCTTGGAAGACTTAACGCAAACCTTCCGCCCGCTTCTCCATCGTCTACGGACCAATAATAATGAATATTAGCCCCACCGACAACGATGGCTTCAATGTGACTTCAAGACTTTTCGGGATCCCTTGAATGAACCCACCGAAAAACAACAGAAGAAACTTTCCGAGACCACCCAAACAATATTCGGTTCGCACATCAAGGAGCTGGATTGTGTTTCTGTCATTTGCTCGGCATTTTATTTTACTTTTTGCTCCCTTCTTGCCTTGGACCCGAACAATTGCGGCAGCTTTATTCAAATGATTATTGTTACTGGGACGCCAAAACGACATCTTTTTCGGTTATCGAGCTAATGGTGCCTGGCGGAAAGAATTTCGGTACAGAGAATCTCTGAAGGTTTCTCGGTAATTTCCGAAAACGTAGGGATTGTTGTGTTAAGATGTTTGCATTATTTTATAATGACTGTTTGAATATTCATGATTAACGATCTTTCAACAGAAATGTTGCTAATTTTCACATCATGAAAATCATGAAAACAGATTGAAGGAAATATTAAAAACTAAAAAAAAAAATTAATTGACAATATACAGCACATGTCTCTAATCTCTTTGGAACTTGAATTGAAGAAAAAAAAGTATTTATAGTTAGAACGACTTTGAAGGATTTTAAGGATTCAGTACGCTTAACACTTAACGGACCACGAAGAAATCTAAGCCGAAAAACACCAAAATTCGACATTCGACAACCACTGGAATAAGTTCTACCAATTTGGTTCTTTTGAGTTATCTCTAATGTTGTATTGAATTGGGTGGAATAAAGTTTCATTATCAAATAAGTGCCATTCGAGTTATGTTTCTTTGAACATCACACTAGTGAGTTGCGAAAAAGTGATTTTGGATGAATAAACCATTTTTTTTAAATCCCAAAAAAGGACTTACGAAAAACGAGATATCTCGCGTAACATTTCAATGGGAGAAACTGGCCATTAGCTAGAAATAAGAAAAAAACGCGTTTCAAATTTCGGAACATATCGGATCAGAATGACTGTTAAAGTGGAAGAAAATTCGACTATTATATTTTTTCGAGGATTTTTTTTCGGCTTGCAGTCTTGTTTTTAGCAAAACTACGCATTGATTTAGGTTTCCAACGTTTCGATTCTTATCGGATCTCCTTCAGGAACTAAACATTGTATTTATCTTGTTGATTCTGCTGATCATAATTTATGCATTCTTACCGAAAAGATGCCGCCCAGACAAACAGACAGAACACTCTATTTTCATTTTTCCCCAAACCATAGGTTGTTGGCAATGTCGCCACCAGATAGCGCTACTTCACATTATTTTAAATATTCAATTTTTATCATCGTTTTAGCAAATGCTGATTGTTTGGCGTTGTAAGGAGTACCAATATTCAATCTAGGCTTTGTTGATTGGCCAAAATGCATCTCCAGTATTTAGAAAATACACCGTTGATCTACTAACCGCACTTTTGTAGATTATTTCCAGTTTTTATGATAGATTTCCATGGATGATTCCAGTATTCTTTTAAAATCTGTCTTTAAGCAACAAAAACGTATGCGAAAATCTTCTACTTGAAGACTAGCTTTAAGGCTATTGAAATATTTTTGGTATTAAAATACGTCTTTCGTCTTAAAAGTCCATTCTAAGATAGGGTGTATGAAAAAAGTTGTCTTTTTCGATTTTTGATAATAGGATAAATTTAAAAATTTTAACCCATTAGCAAGAATTTGTCCAGGATGAAAATAATCAGCAAATAATTATTCCTTAATTGCTCCAAAAAGGAATCCACTTGAAATGGGAATGAAACAACAAGTTTTATTGGGTTTGCCGAATATCGAAACGCTCATATGTTCTTGAATTAAGCAAACAAAATGATCCAAGAAGTGCGTGGTTTAATAAGTTCGTGGAGTTATCTACACCTGAAAAATAAAATTAACTATAATAAAACAGCTTCTGAAAACTGTTTGGAATCTTTCCTGAAACTTCAAACAAGTGGAACCATTTTCGTTCTGTTTCTTGCTGCCATTAATTCTGTTCTCCGTAGCCTTCAGATCTAATCCTTCTTCAATTTTGAAAGGAGAACAGTTGAGCCCTACTATTTTTTTTGTTTACAATTGTCTTTACAACATTAAAATGTCATAGGCATCCTAGATCATTTGAGAAAAAGTAAAAATGATTGGTAGACAATATCGACCTTTTGCGAAAAATCAACCGATTTTCTTCTGAGTGTCCTGTTTGTATGACTGTGGATACCGTTTTCTTATAATTGTCGACTCCGCTGGTCGTATATAGCTGGTTTTAGATATCAAGGCAAGCTTTAAATTGACTTTTTACCAACACAATATTTCGTTCGTTTTAAAAAGATTTTCAGATGACAGAAATGATACTTTAGTGGTGAATACACTGGTAGTTAATTTTGAATTTTCTTCCCTGAATACTATTATTTTCATCTTCATCTTCATAAAGAAGTCATTCGGAATTGAACAAAAGTCAATCAATGTTTTTAGGCATTTAATTGAGGAACAAAATTAATGAAATTGTGAAAAAACAATCCACAATAACCTTAATTATGTTTCAAAATCTTAAATTGCAGCTCTTCTGGGATTCCTTCAATGTTAGTTACCTATGAAGTTATCAACATTTTCTTAAATTTTTTTTAGCTTCTTAAAGATTCATAGAATAAAAAGTTTTGATGTTCAGTTTTAGATCAGGCTTAAAATTTGAATGTTTTATTATTTCTCCATTATGAAACTTGGCGATGTCTTTCTTTTTAAATTTTTAATTATTTACAAAATTTGTGCAATTTTTTAGAATAATCTCACCGCCCTCTGGCTCATTTTATAAAAATCATTGAGCTGAATAATTATAAAAAAAAATCAAGCGAAAACATACAGTATTGAAAACGAGACCACTTTTTCATGTAATTTTGCAGAGTGAACTTGCATCACAGTCATACATGTTTACTCCATTTTTAAACTATTTCATTACTTATAATGGTTTTTATTTTTCTATTTACAGGTTTGTTTTGCCATCTGAAAGAGATTGAAGGAAATCTTCCAAAGTTAACATCTATCAACAATTTGATGACACAGTGTAAAAGGTTTGATTAGTATTAATATTATCTGTTATATTGAACACTAGTAGACCCGTTGTGCTTTGCTACACCTTCCATTTGCTCTATAAGTTCTCAAGTTAGGCAAAAATAATTGTACAGAACACACCTAGCCTATCTTATCCCTTCATCAGAAGAAAGTTGAGGTCTCAAATATCAATAGAATCCTTTGTAGTACTCAAATACTCTCCCTTGTAACTTTTGGTTCCTTTTATTTAAGAAATTTTCGAATTATGCGAAAAAATATATGGACACCTCCATCCCCCTTTCTATCCATTTGCTTTATAAGTTCTCAAGTTATGCAAAAATAACTGTACAGAACTCACCTAGCCTATCTTATCGCTCCATCAGAAGAACGTTGAGGTCTCAAATGTCAATAGAATCTTTTCTATTATTCAAATACTCTCCCTTGTAAATTTTGGTTCCTTTTATTTGAAAAGCTTTCGAGTTATGCGAAAAAAATTATGGGCAGCTCCATTCCCCTTTCTATCCTGTTATTGGAACCAAATCATCAAATATTTTTTTATCTAAATACTCTAACTTCCCAAATTTTTTTCCCTATCCCGTGGGTGGAACGAAATCACCATAGAATTATTTCTTGTATCAAAATACTCTCCCTTACCAATTTTCCCAAACCATTTGCTCAATTAGTTCTTGAGTTATGCCAACAATTGTATAGGAGCTCCCTTCCCCTCTTCCTATCCCCAGTTAAAGGAGAAATGGGCCGTAGTTCAATGATAACAATCATATATTTTGTAAAGCAATACTATTCACTGTCAAATTTGGTCCGATTTGGAAAATTTGTTTTTAAGTAATCCATTGGAAAGAGGGAGTAGTCTCAAAAAAATATTTCTCTTTCTCAAAAATACTCCTATGCTTAATCAGGCTCTCTCCTTCTGTGTATTTGTGTTCGTTAAAAAAAAATAGAATAAATTTTATAAAAGCTTGCATGACACAAGATGCATGAAAATATCTTCAAAATTGTTCGAGTTCTGTCTCTTTTTATATGGATTTTATATGCATTGTATTTGGAACCCCGCTTTTTCCATCTAAAAGAAGGGGTTTTCAATACAACTAATCATTTGAATATATCAAAGCTTAACCATCAAAACAATGAATCATCTTTTCCTGTATAAATTTGGTTTCGTAGAAAATTTCAAGGAAATTCTTTGAATTATAGGAATTGCGTCATATTTTATTAAAATTTTGTATGGGAGCCCCTCTCTCCCGTAAGTCGGAGATATTTGTAACTATTATAGAAACAAAGAAGGTGTGATAATTGCACAATACATGTAATTTAATGCGTTGACTGAATTCAAATCTAATGTTCAAACCTTTACTAATAAGAATTTTATGCTCATTTAAAAAAAAAAACTCTTTAAATATATCTTAATCCCCATAAACGTTTGGATTGGATTTGGTTCATTTATAAAGGATTTCAACTAGAGACGTACCGAACAGTGGTATTCGGCGAACGGCCGAATTCGGCCGAATAATCAGTCGAATATTCTGTTGAGTTTTCAATAGAAATACTTCTATTTCTTCTGCTATTTCTAATAGAAATCTTCTATTTCTGCCATCTTAATGTCTCTCATGTTCTTCAGTCGATTATTTCCAATCCAATGGATCAGATCTTTTTTAAGTAGAGGTCTCTTTGAATTTCCAAATTGTCACCATTAGCTAAAAGGACATCAGATGACTTGTCGCTTTAAGGACGATTATCACAAAAGAGATTGGATTCCAGTGAATCTGGAACAAAACATATCAAAACATGTGTTAAGCTTTTTGAAATTGCTTTTTTGTATATTAAATTGGATGAATGTCTAATTTTTGCTAGATGTTATCAAAATATTCGCCAAACAGAACGATGATTTTTATCAATTATCATACAATACTTTCCACGAAACGTATCCACACGGCCGGGCCTGAACGATTTTTTGAAACACTTAAAAAAAGGGAAAATCTAAACAGAAACTAGGCATTATTCTCAAACATACAAGAGGAAAAAGAAGGAAAATTTCTTAAAATTTATACTTTTCATCGAATTACTACAGCAGTGTTCAAATCGTATCTAACGAATAAATTTACTCTAAAAAATCTTTTTGGAACAGAAAATTTAAAAAATTTCAAAGAGATATTTAATTTTTTTAATTTCTGAAAAATCCCGGGAAAAATCCGGAAATAAAAAAAAAACATGTGGCCCTCCTCACAGCAAAAAAAAATGTAACGATGGACGATGTAATTTATGGAGACGATGTAGTATTATGTATTTCTGTTGCAATAATACATCTAAACGATGTACACAATGCGAACACGTCGTGTGATGTAATATCACAACTTTCTATGTGATATTGCATCAAGTAGTCAATGTTTTCTCGAATTGACGTCTGAAATTGTATTCATTTCCAAAAGTTTGAAACGGATTATGGAGTTCAGAAGCACTTGTTTGGCTTGTAAGTACTACCAAAATCAATTAAATATCTAAGCAAAACTATTGCTTTGAGTATCATTTCATTATTTCTTATTTTTAGAGAATTTGGCCCATTTGCATCAGCGGTAGAAGATTTTATTATTTGAAACACCCGGATGAAAAAGTGAATATGTTATTAGAGTATTTATTCATCTTTCCTGTGAATTTTTCTTTTATAACTTTAGGAAATTATGTGTTCCGGCTTTCAAAAAACGGAGTGGCTTAAACCAATCGGTTTGGGAATAAAACTCAAGAAGATAAGTGTCCAGTGATCGTTTCTACATGAGTTCTGAACCCGAATATTCATGTATATCAGCGTGTTGTCTGAGCTCGAGCATGGATGCCCTCCGTCAAGATAAGGGGAATGCTGAACAGAAAATGTGGATCAAAGTTTCATAAAGTTAGGCTTAGGGCTCTGTATAGGATAATTAATGTTAACAAATATAAGCTTAACATTTCAAGTTTTAATAAATTTATATTATTATAATTAAGTTGAAGTTTATGGCTCAGTTTATTTTAAATTATATTTCGACAACCCTTTTCGAATTGATAAAAACCCCTAATCTGGATTCTGAATCAATAAATGTATCACAAAGTCTGAAGAAAAACCCTAAAAGATAGTTTCTAGTATATTTTTTTCATGCTCTAGTTCGTCTATCACGTTACATTGTGGAGTAGCTGATACATCAAAAGAATGTAATATTAGATAACATTTGCGACTCAAGTTATGTGCACGTTTTTGATGTAATATCGCACCACTTTTTTTGCTGTGCTGGTCAGACTTAACTTTTCCCTTATTCTTCAATTGGCAAGCTCGCATGGATATATAAAGAAAATTTGGAATAAACGATAATCAAAGTATAAAACTATCTAAAGTGAAAAATTCACGGATTCATCGAAAATGTTTTACTGAAAACATAAGTTTTTTAAGATTTTTAAGCTTTTTCAACATTACTTTTGGATGTTTGTTTAATTATCATACATCAGTTGAAAAATATCAGAAGTCTGTTTTTGTATAAAATAAAAAATTAACATTCGGCCTTTTCTGCCTATTCGGCCGAATACTAAACTCAACTATTCGGTGAGCCAAATATTCGGTTTAACGGTTTTTTGGCGGTATTCGGCCAACCGAATATTCGGTACATTTCTAATTTCAACCATCTTGGTCAATCTTCCTCTTTGAAAAAGAGGGTTACATAGTTCTATTAAATTAAAATCCTTCTGAGTAGGTTTGAACTTTCAGGGAATTGTATCAGTTTATCTTCATTTGCTCTTAAAAGTGTGGAACGAAAGAAATTCTCTTCTGAAGAAAACTTGAATTGTAATCATTCCTTATTTTCTTATTCTTCTTATTATATGTTTTACAACTTCGTACAAAATTTTTTTTTAATCCTTCAATGTGATGTTTATTTGAGTGCTTTAGATTGTAAAAACAAAAAAGCGAGTTTGGCTCTTTGAAATTTAATTGTATGAGCCGTTTCAAATAAATAATTATAAAAAAATATGAAGGTTGAAAAAGCCTGCTCTTAATTATTGAAAATCAGTTTTAGAAAGTAGTAGGCACTTGTTTACAAAGCAGTGTCAAAGGGGATATTTTTCAAAGCTGTTTTCAAACCGTTATTTTAGGTAAAATAAATTTGATTTTGAGGTTTAAATATTCTCGGCATTGTCATAAAAGTTATTGAAGAATAGCATTTTCCGATACTGTTTTCAGTGTCAAAATGTTCACTTTCAATCACTGAATTGCATCAAAAATGTTGTATCCATCTCGTTGAAAAACTTGATTTTTAATCACTTGGTGAAGTTACCCAACTAGGCAAGCCTGAATAAATTTACAACTACTTTTTGAAACTTGTTGCATAAAAAACTATTTAAACGTGATTTAAAAAAAGTACAATTTTCGAGGACTAGAACCAAAAAAATTACTTCCATAACCATTTTTCCAATCCAAAGATCGCAATCGCTAAGAAGCTATCTTCAAAATCACCTTACAGAATTTTCATTTGTTATTTCTTCTTTTGAAACGGTTCATACCTCGAGGCTTCAAGGAGCCAAAAATACCTAACAGACTGTTATTACATACGTTAACATTACTTTATTTAATAGTTTCACTGCTTATTTCATCAAACTCTTTTCATGCCTACAAAAATATTTACAAAAGCAATCCTAGGACAAAATGAATTTTATGCTTTTATCTTTAAATCAAAATAAAAAAAATAAAGTCGATAATAGTCTTATTCTTTTACTGGGGGCAATAATCAAATTGTTGGTATTCTTTAGGCATCTGATTTTTTTAAAAGTAAATCATCCATTTATGAAAAAGTGATAAGTGTAATAAGTTATACTAAGGTTGACATTGCATTTTTTCAAGGGGTATCTGGGCTGGAAAATCCAAGCAATTTCATACTAAATCCTTGCAAGATCCGGGCCTTTGATTTCAAAATGGATAACCATAAATCCGGGTATTATCCGGGCAAATTTAGTCAATACCCAGAAATTACTCAACAAGACAGTTTTTATAAATCTTGCTCAAAATATTTTATTTTGGAGGAATAAATAAATAAAATTTCACATCACAATTTGATTTTTTTGTTAACAAAAATTAATAAACCCAGGAATTTTCCAATGAAATCCGGGATACCGGGCCGGGTCAGGTGGTTCCCAAATTTTGTATTAAATATCCGGGCAATTTGGCAACCTTAAACTAGACACACCCAGAAATTTCTATGTAACTTTATCGGCAGATTCAAGCTGAAACAGTGTTCGTAGAAAAAAAAGTGATGATTTTGATTTGATTTGATTTGATAGATTAATAAAGGTTAACTGACGAAAAATTAGCATAGGAAGTAAAGTGGTTTTAATGGGATTTTAATCTATTCGTTTAAAGCGCTCATTTTCCCATCAAAACGAGCAATCCGATTCATCAACCATCAACCATGGTAGAGGACAATATAGTGAAGATCGAGAGCGCGGAAATTCCCACCGTATGTAAGTGAGCAGCTTCGGAAGGACCCCTAGCTGAGTTGTTTGCCGAAAAGATCGCATCTTGTCCATGGCCGTGAAATGAATGAACTATATCGCTCAAATCTTTACGACCAAAGAGTTTCCTTTTCAAAAGAGGTGCTCTCAAAATTGACGGTTCACATAGATCATTTGCGTAGTATTTGCAGCAGATAATCGTTCGAATTTGTGAAACGGATAATGGGTCTAAGGGTTTTTTCTTTTATAGATATGCCACTATCTGAGAATGAGCCATCTAAATACGATTACTCCCGGTCATTTAAAAAAAAACAAATCTATCTTTTTTTTTTAACTTAGTTCAACGTACTCTTACGTCAGAATTTTCATCGTTTTAAGTTGAAGGAAATAAATTTGAGCATGTTTAAAAAAACGGCAACACCATTTTGAAATTAAAATGTTTTATATTTCTGTAACACCAGGAAGGAAGAAAAACAAAACCCCAAAAATCTGCAATCACATAACTTGCAAAAGTCTATTTGTCAGAGGCAAAACTGATTCCTAAGCTACCGAAATCGGAAGAGACCACCCCATAAACCCATTTGCTTAATTCGAGCTACCGAGATTCAGAAATAAGATAAAAAACCAAAGAAAATATCCCAAACCCACTTTCGTTCATCTTAGGAGCCCCGGGCCAATAAAATGCACTAGAAGCTCGGGCTCGGTTATCTTCAGCAAAACCAAAAACCCATCGGAGGGTGCAAATTCAAACCAAACGAACCGTTCCAAATCCAATGTCTGTACTGTGTTGATGCTACTATCGAAATGGAGAAATGCAAACTATATGATGTTCGTCAAAAAACCCTGAACTAGAAGAAGTTGAAGGAGGAAAAAACGTAATCTGCCACAAGTGATGCAACATTTGCTTTTGCTCCTATCTTCATAGAGGTTTTTTTTGGGGAGCAGCATATGAATTTCTTTTTGGGCGATGCCGCCGGTAAAAGTTCAACTCGACTTGAAGATCATCGAGCATGAAAAAATTGGGTTTTGGATATTCGTCCGGATCGGGTTGAAAAACAACCCGAGATTAAGGATATACATATATTTGCTAAGCAAATTTGCTTTCCTATGAGCAAGTTTGATGAATATTGCAAAAAGTGGAAGATATTAACGAAAGGGTAAAAAAATCAAAGAAACATCAAATTGCAAACTGGTCAGTTCACTTTAGACAGCCATTAACCCTGACCTTCTCTGACAACTTGCTTAGTTTTACAGACGTGTGTATGAACTTTATTTATAAAATGCAAATATATCTGAAACATCAAACGCCCATGTTATAAAGGACCTAATAGACTGACATTGGGTTTCTTAAAACTGGTGTATTGAAATATTTTTTGAACCTCAATTCTGAAGGATCCTATTCCCAGTTAACAATTCTACTGTATTTGAAAACTCGTTCTATTAAAAAAACAGTTCTTAGACGGTAATACAAAATTCAAAATAAAAAAAACTCGAAAGTTCAATCCGGTACACAGTAAAACGCAAAAGCCACACCATGTGCCGTTACACAAAATTATGTCATCTGAATACTGGTCCTGGAAAGAATGCCACTTTCGATCGTATATTGAATAAAAAATTACGTATCAATTACTTCGCATCAATCAAGATTACGAAACCGGCTTCGCAAATTGAATAATTCTAAAATGCGGTTCCCCGGCTACGTTCCATGGCAGAGAAAAAAAATATATTCATTCATTTGGTGTTTTGTCTCTCTTTCGTGTCCACCACAAACCCCATTAATCCTTCACACTCCTCTAAAAGCTTACTTAGAACTTGCTTTCCTGACCTAGATTTGATTCTCGTGAACCGGTGGAGTGTGTCGGACATTCGCGACTCGCGATCATTCCATTCTAGCCGAGCTTTCGGAGTGGCGCGTGTGCCAGTTCAAAACCACCATGAATCAACGGGTCCATTATAAAATCGCCTCACATGCTCAGCACGGCCCAGCGTTTTAATAAAATCAACACACGGTCTGTCTGTCTGCACTGAATAAGATCGCTAAGAACCCCGCTTGAAAATGCTTTATTACTGAGGGAAAAATAAAAGGAGAAAAACAAAAACTCTTGCGAGTAAGATCGTAAATCTACGCGGTAACCACATCGCCCCGCACAAGCTCACACTGGAAGCTGCTGGACCGGTTTTGGCCCTGGCTGGCCAAATCTACTGGGGAGGGGCCTCTTGTGATGGGTTCGATTTTATCTGTGTTTTCTTTGTCGTCGAGGCCTTACATTGAGGGTCTCCAAGCAGCTATATAGGTACTTCGAGAGATCGGTTCCGAGTGAGATATCTTCCAAATGTGGCGAGTAATGATACAATCAGCGTAAAATATTGACCTTCATTCGAGCGAACTTGCCGCCCTACATCGATGCAAAGGGAGGGGGCCTTCTTTTAGGTCCGAAGCGATTTCCGTCCACCTCTATGATATATGTATGTACGAATGACTTCATTTTGAAACAGTCACATTTGTTTTGGATTTTTCGAATATTTTGATTCGAACATGTGTGGCTAAGTTTCATGGAAGAATGAAACCAATTATCTTAAATTTATCGATTTGTTTAAACGGAGATATTACTATACTATACTATACTATACTATACTATACTATACTATACTATACTATACTATACTATACTATACTATACTATACTATACTATACTATACTATACTATACTATACTATACTATACTATACTATACTATACTATACTATACTATACTATACTATACTATACTATACTATACTATACTATACTATACTATACTATACTATACTATACACACTTAATCTTTTCTCCTGTGGTCGGAACGATTTCGTCCTGTATTTTCAACAGCTGAAATTACAGGACAAATCTCGGGACAGAAAAACAGCTCAGGAAAACAGCTGTCAAATTAACCTGTAGCATCGAAATGTTTTTCTCCTGTGAATTGCAAGAAGTTTTGCTACTCTCCTGTGAGCTCATGGCAGGCTTCTTTTGAAATTTGCAGGAGATCTGAAGGGGTTTCTTTTTTTTTCTCTAAATACAAATAAATTCTCAATATTTTCTTTTTGAATGAAAATATAGATTTTTATTCAAACATAAACCAATTTATTTCGTATTTTTGTTAAGTACTTTGATATGCAACACTATAATATTTTAAAAACACTGCACACGTTTTTTCCTGCCTTTGGACCAGGCGGCTGTTTGCGGGCATTGTTGATCCGTTGCGGGATGATGGACATTTGCACGAACTCAAGAGCGAACTGCCAACCAAACGTACCGGAAACATCTCGCCGACCTGGAAAGCTCTTGCCTAGACCAAGCGACGGAGGGACGATACTCATTTTTCCGCTTTTATCGTTCGGCGATCTGCAGCTCACTTCACACTTTCACAACCTTAAAGAGAATATTGTTGCCGTTTCCAACCACACGGTACAAAAAGACAGAAAGTATATTGTTTTCTCGCACGTCTGCAACGGACGAACGGTGACCGCAAAAAATAACGAGTTGAAACTTTGGCGGTTTGAAATTTTATGCGCACAAGTGAAAAAGAGAAAAAAAAATTGTTGTTTTTTCTATACATGAGAGCAAGAGAAAGAACATTTGACAAAAATTGGGTCTCCCGTGATTCAGGAGAACACAAAGTCCTGAAATCACGGGGGCACTTTAAGTTCCTGCGCTCTCGTACAAAATTTATCTCGGATCTCAGGAAAGATGAAGCGTCCCGAGATTCGGTCGAGTTCTCATTCGAGCTTCGTTTGAATTGGGCAGTTATCCTGTGATACGGAAACCCATGGTCCCGAGCGGGATAAATGCAATCTTAGTGTGAACTATACTATACTATACTATACTATACTATACTATACTATACTATACTATACTATACTATACTATACTATACTATACTATACTATACTATACTATACTATACTATACTATACTATACTATACTATACTATACTATACTATACTATACTATACTATACTATACTATACTATACTATACTATACTATACTATACTATACTATACTATACTATACTATACTATACTATACTATACTATACTATACTATACTATACTATACTATACTATACTATACTATACTATACTATACTATACTATACTATACTATACTATACTATACTATACTATACTATACTATACTATACTATACTATACTATACTATACTATACTATACTATACTATACTATACTATACTATACTATACTATACTATACTATACTATACTATACTATACTATACTATACTATACTATACTATACTATACTATACTATACTATACTATACTATACTATACTATACTATACTATACTATACTATACTATACTATACTATACTATACTATACTATACTATACTATACTATACTATACTATACTATACTATACTATACTATACTATACTATACTATACTATACTATACTATACTATACTATACTATACTATACTATACTATACTATACTATACTATACTATACTATACTATACTATACTATACTATACTATACTATACTATACTATACTATACTATACTATACTATACTATACTATACTATACTATACTATACTATACTATACTATACTATACTATACTATACTATACTATACTATACTATACTATACTATACTATACTATACTATACTATACTATACTATACTATACTATACTATACTATACTATACTATACTATACTATACTATACTATACTATACTATACTATACTATACTATACTATACTATACTATACTATACTATACTATACTATACTATACTATACTATACTATACTATACTATACTATACTATACTATACTATACTATACTATACTATACTATACTATACTATACTATACTATACTATACTATACTATACTATACTATACTATACTATACTATACTATACTATACTATACTATACTATACTATACTATACTATACTATACTATACTATACTATACTATACTATACTATACTATACTATACTATACTATACTATACTATACTATACTATACTATACTATACTATACTATACTATACTATACTATACTATACTATACTATACTATACTATACTATACTATACTATACTATACTATACTATACTATACTATACTATACTATACTATACTATACTATACTATACTATACTATACTATACTATACTATACTATACTATACTATACTATACTATACTATACTATACTATACTATACTATACTATACTATACTATACTATACTATACTATACTATACTATACTATACTATACTATACTATACTATACTATACTATACTATACTATACTATACTATACTATACTATACTATACTATACTATACTATACTATACTATACTATACTATACTATACTATACTATACTATACTATACTATACTATACTATACTATACTATACTATACTATACTATACTATACTATACTATACTATACTATACTATACTATACTATACTATACTATACTATACTATACTATACTATACTATACTATACTATACTATACTATACTATACTATACTATACTATACTATACTATACTATACTATACTATACTATACTATACTATACTATACTATACTATACTATACTATACTATACTATACTATACTATACTATACTATACTATACTATACTATACTATACTATACTATACTATACTATACTATACTATACTATACTATACTATACTATACTATACTATACTATACTATACTATACTATACTATACTATACTATACTATACTATACTATACTATACTATACTATACTATACTATACTATACTATACTATACTATACTATACTATACTATACTATACTATACTATACTATACTATACTATACTATACTATACTATACTATACTATACTATACTATACTATACTATACTATACTATACTATACTATACTATACTATACTATACTATACTATACTATACTATACTATACTATACTATACTATACTATACTATACTATACTATACTATACTATACTATACTATACTATACTATACTATACTATACTATACTATACTATACTATACTATACTATACTATACTATACTATACTATACTATACTATACTATACTATACTATACTATACTATACTATACTATACTATACTATACTATACTATACTATACTATACTATACTATACTATACTATACTATACTATACTATACTATACTATACTATACTATACTATACTATACTATACTATACTATACTATACTATACTATACTATACTATACTATACTATACTATACTATACTATACTATACTATACTATACTATACTATACTATACTATACTATACTATACTATACTATACTATACTATACTATACTATACTATACTATACTATACTATACTATACTATACTATACTATACTATACTATACTATACTATACTATACTATACTATACTATACTATACTATACTATACTATACAATACCATGCTTTTTTAACAAGATGGGAATTTGAATTCAAACCATAACAGCCGGGTGTTTGCTGCCTTGAGTGGGTTCGTCCCATTAGAAACACCTTGGGCTTCGTGTGTTAGTTGTGCCCCTTGGTTTCACCCTATGATACTACATCAAGGGGTAGGCTGTGCTCATGCACTTATACATCTCCTTTTCCTCTTTCTCAATTTTGGTCTCTGGAGAAAGATCGTAAAGGTCATCTTTCTCCTTTTCCTCTTTCGCCAACTTCAGACTGGTAAAAAAGACCCCGTGACGTGTGCCGGTTGAGTAACGCTTTCAAAGTAACGCGCGCCCGTCACAGCATCCACTCCTGCCGATTGAGAAACTACCAAGCAAGAATCCCGTCACGACCACCCGAATGGTATTTCCGTTTCCTTTGCTGCAGGAAAGATCGTAGCTGAGTACGTGAGACCCACCACACGTATGAGTCCAGATTAGGGTTAAACCGTGTCCTAAGATCGCGTAGCTTTTGAATTGTAGTGTCATACGAGGCCCAAGACCTTCCGTTAGCTTGTCAAATTTGGTTGACTATCTCGCTCTCTCCGTTCATCATCTTTCCTGATTCTTATTAGATCGCGCATGATTTGCGAGATTTCGTCGACTATAGCACACCACAACTGTTCGTCACGACACATTTCACTCACAATATTTTCAGCGTTCAAATTTTGAAGTTGTTGACGCTTTGAAATGAACTTGGGGCAGACAAAGATAGCATGTTCTGCCAAATCCTTCGTATCTACGCATTCCGGGCTATAAGGCGAGCTGATCAGCTTAAACCGATAAAGGTATTGCTTAAAGCATCCATGACCCGAAAAGAACTGCGACAGGTAGAAGTTGACTTCTCCATACTTCCGATTTACCCAATCTGAAAGTCGCGGGATTAACCTATGCGTCCATCTTGCGTTGTTCGATGGGTCCCATTGCTCCTGCCACTTTAGCATTGACGCTGCTCGTTGAATTTTACGCACTCCTCTAACAGCACTTGCTTTGTTACACTTCATATCCTCCGCAAGAGTTATGTCGATGGGAATCATTCTCGCGATGACAAAGGCTGCATCTGCTGATATGGTCCTGTATGCACAGGAAACTCGCTTGGCTATCAGCCGATGTGTACTCCGTAATTTGGATCTGTTGCGCTCTACCTCTATCGCCGAGCTTCAGGCCGCTCCCCCGTATCGTAGTTTCGACAGTGCTACGCTTGCAAGGAGACGTCTCTTGCTACTCTTTGGACCATGGCAGTTTGACATAATCCAGGCTAATCTATGACTTTCACAAAGGTGTTTGACATGCGCACCAACACTTAAGCGATTGTCGACCATTACTCCAAGGTTTTGCTGCTGATTCGAAGATGTCGTGTGCCCTCCAACAGTAATCTCCATGTGCGGCACAACTCTTTTGTTGGTTACAAGCAGAACTTCGGTTTTATGGTGAGCTGTCTGAAGCTTAACTCCCTCCATCCAGATGCCGACCCTTTCTACGGACACCGTTGCAAGGTCTTCTACCTCCTTGATTGTTTCGCCAGTGATCATTAGCACGATATCATCAGAAAATCTGACTAACTGCACGCCTGCTGGTAGTTTCAGCGTTAACACCTCATTATACATAACTACATAGCGTTCCAAAGCACAGGTCCGAGTATGGAACTCTGTGGAACACCCGCTGTTAAGGCAGTAGATCGTAGCCCAGTTTCGGTTTCGTACGTCAGGACTCGATTTTCGCAGAAGCTTCCTATTATCCTGCAGAGGGTATTGGGATTGCGCATCCTGTGAAGCGCGAACGCTTCCCAGCTGGCATTGTTGAATGCATTCTTAATAATATTGATTGTCACAAAGGCGCAGTGACAAACATCTGTCCGCTTATTTTTATATGCGCGCTTTGCGTACTCTGTTACCATTCGGATGGCGTCTACCGTACATCTCCCTTTCCGAAAACCAAACTATCTGTCCGATAGTCCACTTTTGCCTTCTATGTTGATAATAAGTCTGTTTAATAAATATTATCCTCTCCAGTAGCTTACCAAGTGTGTCCAGCATACAAATGGGTCTGTATGATGATGGATGCCCCGGAGGTTTCCCAGGTTTCGGTAGTAGCACCAATTTCGCTGTTTTCCACGAATTGGGAAAAGACTCGTCTAGACACTTTTGTAGCACCTGTTACTGCCGGATCCAGAAGGGCTCAAGCCTAAGCCCTCGAGTCCCTGGTCGTTCCTCTGGAGACTCAGTGGAGGGTGGGCACACAAGGCCTTCTTTTGGTTGGATGAGCTCGAGCATGTGATGACGAAGATCCCAAGGTCGGCTCATGGATCTATTGGGCAAATCAGAGTTCCTTTCCAAAATGACTGAGCAAAGCTAAATAACACTTTTAATGTTTATTTTTCCTAACCTTACTAAATTTCCACGTGTATGTGTGTCAGTGTGCTCTGTATGTGTGTTTTTATTCACAGGTACCTGTTTTGTTGCTGCTGGCTGCTGGTCTCGATGGCTCAACGGGAATTGACCAGTGAAAATTGTTGGTTCGGGGGGTTCAACTAGGATTCCACTTGTTAGACCGCGTGGTTCTCTTAGGATATGGGAGGAGCGGTTCGACGGAATTTTCGGCTACAAGAGTGGCAGATCTTGTCAGATGGTGTCAGATCTCGGCAGATGGTGCAGGTTGTGATGAAACGTGGTGGAAAGATGAAGGATGCGAGACTATCAAGCCCAAAGTGGTTGTCTAGGCTATCAAACTATTCTCGGGCTGAAACTGATTGCGATCACCCAGCTAAGGCAGGCCAATATTTTCGGGTCCTGGGGAATCGTACAGTTTTAATTCCCAAAACATGCTTATAGGGCCAGAAATGATTTGATTTCTCACCTGATCCTTCCTAAAAACTTTTATTCACGCACCACTTTCACTTAAGTTCGATTAATAAACGCCTCGAACTCTGCTGCACTGAAGTCCGCCAACAAGAAATCGACTAGCCGTGTTCGATATCTTATCGAACCCCCTTTTTTCCCTCCTAAACCTTCCATCTCTCTCTCTTTTCGTTATCTTTCTCGCTCATATTTTCCTTAGACAAGTGTTTTATACAACTTAAATTTTATATTTTCTGAAGTTAGGGGTAAACGAGCACAAACTCAAGACTCCATGAATTTGAACTGTAACACACCAATCTGAAGGTATCCGGAATGGTTTGTACCGCCAGCTTCAGCTCTGCATTTGGGATTCCGTCCGGACTAGGGGCCTTATTCACCGCAAGTTTCTTAGCGATAGCTACAAGTTCCCCATTCGTTACTGGCTCGATGTCGTGGGCACCCGCGTCGTACGGGGTAAGTGACCTTTGCGTCGAGCCATGCTGCGGGAAAAGATGTGCAACGATCTCTCTCAGTTTTTCCGGACACTTTTCGATGGGCCACTTTGGGCCCCCGAATCTCGCCAGTGCAACTCTATCGGCTTGGCCCATGGGATATCATCTATACTCTGTGGCAAAACGCGCTGCTGTTAGCAGCGTAGGTTCATTTTTGAAGGCCGGGAGCAAAACTTCCGTGATCAGAGATGCCAATTGTTTTTCAAAAATGACTGGAAGATTTAAAAAACATGTCTGGAAAAGTCTGGATAGCGAACCTTTTTTTTTTTTTTGGTCACAAGATCGCAATAACTTCCTGTTTTACAACCATTTTCGTGGCATTTCTCACATTTCAAATGCTAATTCGAATCATCTCCTGCCATTTTGCAACGAACATGTTTAATTCTGACTGTTTCATCGAAAAATTCAAGTTGAAACTCAAAAGTCTGGAAGCGTCTAGAAGAAATGACAAAAGTCTGGAAGTATGGAAACCTAAAAAAATGTCTGTCAAAAGTTCAAAAAGATCCAGACAAAATCTGGAAGGTTGACATCACTGCCCGTGATCCGAAATCAGTATTGGTCGGCGCAGAGGTCGAATGATCCATCTAGTGGATTAGCTAGGAGCGGAGCTTTAATGCAGCTTATCACCGAAAGGGTTAATCTCGTAAAATGGTGTTAAGCTGCGGTCAGCTTGCGTAAGCTCGCATTCTAATGGCTAGAAGAAGTTGTTGGTGTTGCGGAAAAGCTCGACAGTCGACGATGCTATTCAACATTCTCAATCTGTGAATCGTGGAGAGATGTTGAAACCCACAATTGAGCAATTCGCGTATTGAGGATCACTGATGGAACCAGCAATCGCTAATGTAGAGTGTAGCTTACTGGTATAGTGAAGAAATAACTCAGTTGGCAAAGCAGTTGCCTCCGGAACCGATGTCCGTGAGTAAATAAACATCGAACACAGTTGTACCGGATAAGTTTTTCAATAACTGACCACCAACTGCATCGTTTACATAAAGTCGCAAATGACACAAAGATCTTTAAACGACTATAATCGAAACAAAAGGAATAAAGAACTTACTCTATTCCACCACTTAAACAGGCGTTGAATCTTTCATTTCAACAATTTGCAACTAGGTATAGCAAACATTTCATCGCTGTAGACAATAACAAAGTGGTTTTCTATGGTCATGGTCAGCTATTTATTTTTTCACTTCTGGGTTCTTTCTTTTTTAGTAGTTAGGTAACGTTACAGGTTGAACGCATTCTAAGGCAGAATATGGGTTCTTTACAATCTTGGAAATGGTATGATAAAAAAAAAACTTTAGAATAAAAAGCAACCGTTAAGCAAACCTTTCCTTAACCATTCTAGTTTTAAGCTATTTCCAAAGAAAATGTTTTATCTTTCGTTTTCGAGGAAACATGCTGTAAAGTTTTTTTTTTGGAAGTTTTCACTTAGTTCCATCATGACAAAATTTCGAAAAACAAATTGAAGATGCCATTTGTTTAAATAAAATTAACATTTCCTCCACCGACAAAAACCTACGGACAAAACTTGAAAGAAGTCACTCAACCGCAATTCCACCCGCAAAGTGAAGAAGAGTGATGCAATAGGAGCTGAACCATTCAGTACACAGACATCCACCCATTTTCCTCACCCTTGAGACAACAATTCGTGAGCCTCCGGGTGAGTTTTCCTCTTTGATGAAAATAACTTCCATTTAGAGAGGAACACAATTGACTTAAAACAAAAGAGAAAGTGAATCACAATTTTGTTGCCTCCGTAGCTATTTGTTCGGAACTTGTTTCCTAGACAAAAGTATTTCAACTTCCAAACCTAAACATCCCATTCCAAGTGAAGGTGGAAGAAAAGGGAGGAGCTGAGGAACTTAGGCGAGCGTGTGTCAAGTCGTGAGTGACGTATTAGTTTGTAAGCTGATAAATTGAAATTCTACCTTCCTCTGGACCGAATCCACAAAACCGAAAAGCTTCGGCAAACGAACGAGCAGGAGAGTTCAAAAGCTCATGTTTTATTGAGTAGTGAACCGGTGCACATTTAACGGTTTGTCTTACTAGGCTATCATCATCATATTGTTGGCCAAAGATATCTCTCATACACGATTCATTACCCGGTGCAAAAATATGTGCCGAATGGCTGACTCTGCAGCAGTCAGGAATCGGCTTAAGTTGGTGTTTTTTTTTTTTATTATTAGCCTCTCTCTGACTCTGAATTAACTAAGCTGGACATCGCATGGATAAAGAGTTGAACATTAACAACACTGACAGTTAAGTCAAAAAAAAATCGGGCTCCATATGTAACAAACTCGTGTGTGTCTGTCTGTTTGAGCTTGAGCCAATCTGACGGAAGAGTAATACGTTTTGATGGTTTAATTGCTTGCATTTAGATGTGTCTGCTGGTGTTTTTCTTACTCCGTCTATTTTGTTATTTAACCACCATTGAGGGGCTGTCAAATGGTAAATTTTACAGTTCTACTATGGATGACTTTCACCCATTCATTCGTTAGGTGATTAGTTTATGGCCAAATTTGCCCGAACTGCTAATGCAATTTGTTCGTGCGATAAATTTTGAAGTAGGTTCCAACGATTGTAGTGACATGAGCATGTCATGTAATAGTCATTTTGCGGTTAAGAGCAAAACCATAACAAGTCGTTAGAGCTTTTGCAATTTATATCCTTCCTTTAATTGGGTCATTTAAATTTCAAATCCTTCATGTAATAAAATGTGTTCCATTGAAAAACACACACCACACTATGGCATTTTGCATTTATGATTTTTTACCCTTATGATTAACCAAAAAATGTATAAATCTTTCTTAGGTATGGAATTATGTTTAAAAAGAAACCTTTTTTCTTCGACATTTTTCCCAAGAATGCTAAGGCCACAGATTCGGACCCTAAATGTGTCCAACATTTCACGCTCCCCAATTAGCTACCTCACTAACAATCATACAGAGCACAGCAAAGAAAAAAATGGCTGACCATGACCACTACTTGTGATCGCCTGCAGCGATTTAAAAGAGCGCAGCACCAGTTGCAAATAATCTCACCAAACCAACCCGATCGATTCGATTATGTTCGGTTAACTAGTTCCAATCTCCGATCAAAGGTTTTATGACAAAAGCAATAAAACAATAAAAAATAGAGGAACGTACCCCTCAAAAGCGAACATTTGTGACTAATAATAGCCGAAGTTCCGGCTAGTGTGCTATTTACCTATTATTAAGTTCACAATCTTTATCTTTGGAGAAACTTTCAAGTTCAACTGTTTTCGGCTTTAAACGTTTTTAAATAAAAATCAGGGGCGATTTAGGCAGTTGATTGGGCCCAATTGAAGCAAATTTTGTTCAGCAGCCCGACAAACGTTTGAACGCCGCTCTCCGTTTGATGGTCGAAAGTGACTGAACCTATGTTAAACAGTTTTATGGGCCTTTCTCGGACCGGTAAGATTTTTTGCTTGGGAATTGAGATACGATATAGACTTTAAGATGGCTTGAATAAAACTTTTACATTGGCTGGTAAAGGCAAAGGTTTTTGGAAGAGGATTCCAGAACACTTTAAAACTCCAACTCTGGTTCCCATCGGTCAATTTCTTTGGAATACAGTTGTTCTTGAAGCTTGAATAATGACGACTATTTCATCTCAAGACAAAAAAGGTTTCTAGTAGAAAATTGAATCCTACTGTGTAAGTTGAAATTTCAGGGACTAGATAAGATGAAAATTGATGATAAAAACATGCGAAAAAAAAATCTTCTTTTCTTCTGGTAGGACTGGAACCCATGTCTTGCGCCTTTTCGGGGCACATGTATTAACATTCTAGTGCAGGAGACAATCTGGAGAATGGTCCCGGAGAGGCGCAAGATATGGGTTCATGTCCTACCAGGAGACAAGGAGATTTTTTTTGCATGTTTTTCATCATCAATTTTCATCTCATAGTCCCTGAAATTTGAACTTACACAGCAGGATTCAATTCTCTACAAAAAAGTTTCGCTGACTGAATGTTTGAGTCAAGACCCATCTATGGGTCGCAGTTTAATATTATTTTTTATTATTATTATTAAATATTAAGTCATTAATTCTTATATTAATTAAATTTGAATGCATATCTCACGTTGTCTTTGTATGGACCTTTAAAGTGAAAAAATTGGCTTCTCTGAAGCTATGCCACATTAAAAAGGAGACTGTGTCTATTAAGTACAACTTTTTTTTTTTGAAGATTTGCAAAAAAAATACACGAACCAAGTTTTCAAGTTTTCGCTTATAACTTGAGGGAAGCAACAATATATTGTAGAATGATTGAATTATAGCGTTCTTCACTTGACTCGAAACTACTTACATTCTGTCTTCCATAGAAATGATCAGAAAGAATAAACCTATATTTTTCGTGCTCTTGTTAATTTTCTTAAGTGTTTGTCAGTTAATTTTATGGCTAATTCTAGATAATTTCATTGTTAACTAGCTAACCAGGTGTGCTTTGCTACCCCTTCCATACAACAAAGAAAGTTCGTTAAAATTATTAAAATCAAAACATACATCCTTTTAAATTAAATTTCGACATTATTTAAAAGTGAACTATTTTTCATGGCATTCGAGCTTCTAGATTGTCTTGGGTCCCGACGTTACGCGAAGGTTTGTAGGTTGAAGGAGCCACTCTTCAGAAAAACTTGGAAGGATCTTCAGTACAAAAAATAAACTCCTTAAATAAAAAAATAATCGTCCTTTTGATGCGAGAGGAGTATTTATTTTATATCAAAATATGTGCCAAATTTTATGAAAACACTATAACATTGTTTTTGATAATGATATGTATGTAACACTTACCTACTGAATATGAGAGTCTTCATTCGTGAAAATGAAAAACGTCTACCAAAACAATATTTCACACTAAATTTCGAATTGTGTCATATTTTTATTAATTTTGTATGGGAACCCCTCTCCTTTTAGCCGAAGCGGTTTGAAAGTTTTTTTGAAACTATTCCCGGCCTTCAAAACGACTACACACAAAATTTCACCAATTATATTAATTAATTAAATTTTTATCAAAAAAAAGTTGAAGTGATTAACAACATCAAAGCTCAGAAATGTAAAATTTAAAGTTCTTAGTAAAAATTATTAGTGAAAACTTGAAAATGTGTAGTTTGTTTTCAAATCTACAAAAAAATATTGTTCTAGACACCCCGATCGATTTTCTTCCTGAATAGTGCGTACAATGGGAGAGAATCTCCTGCATTATGTGGTAAATTTTCTGAGATGCCGTTTTTTTTTCTTGAAATTGTTCTAAACACGCACCGTGACTTTTCTTCAAATAATGACCGTCTCAACCATATTTGTTGCATTACACAGCAAGAAACATTCGTGTAAATTTAGATCGAAAACGATGCACGAAAACGGAACATCGATTTTGATGTAAAATTCTATCACGGTGTATTTTTTCGAGGATGTAATTTTTTACGCGTGTAAATTTAGATCGAAATCAATGCACGAGATTGGATCACAAAAGCCGTCGTGTAAAAATACACAGGTATGTTAATTTTAAAATTTATTATCGTAAATATTGATATTTTTTCTACATATTATGGTTTTTGCTTTTGTCTTGAATAAATACACCGCATGTATTATTTTTAATTCACATTTATTTCCAAAACTGAACATAAAATACACCATTCGGAAAGCGTCAGGCTGGAATTGTTGTTCATCCGATGATTCCCAGCACGGGGATGTTTTTCGAATCAGCATGATCAGCATCCTCGAATGGTTCCGGAAATCATAATTTTTCGGTCAGCATCCTGCACACTTCCCAGTGAACATTTTGGTCTGTATATTTCAGTTGTTTCTGAGATATACACACTTTTGAACAATCTGGAAAAGTTGTGTAGAATATTCTATATGAGCCTGTACGTACCAAAGTGGAGGCAATATACGGACCAAATTGCTCACCTTGAAAATATAAAACTTTGTATTGCGTTTTCAACAATTTGATAGCAACTTTGCTTCGCACAAAATCTTAGGATTGTACAACTTACAACTTTTTATTGCCTGTCTTACAATTTGATTACAATTTCCATTTGCAGGTAGCCTGAGGTTTGTACAACTTTCTGCACCAAGCAATTATATTTTTTCTTATTACGATTTCACTGTGAATCGCCGTGAACATAATTACAATAGAATTCAATATTTACTGCAAAAAAAAATTGAACCATATACAACTTCATCTATACCTTCCCTCAGTCTCGAACTCACAACGTTCCGATCACTGTCCTTCGATACTTCCTCGGCGCCATTTCATGTTGATATATACAAGCAAATTTGTTCATGTACAGTTGAGAGTGCCGTTTAAAATTCAGTTGATTGTTTAAAATACCACTGACTGCATCATTTCGGACTCCAAATCTATTTATAGATGCCGTTTTTTGATATACAACTTCAACCTATCTCATAGACGATTCTATAACAATCAATAATTGTATTCAGTGCTGTGGGATCTTAGCTAGCTATTTACTATACTGTTAAACAATTCGACAATCTCAGATTGTTTAAATTCCATTATACGATGTTTTCACAATTACTGTACGACTTTTCATGGAAAGAATATGTCATCGTATATTGCAACCATGAAAGATTGCTTAATTGTACAGTGGGATTAAATATTAATCTTTACACAATTCTACTGCGATTCAAAACAACTTTATTGATCTTTCTATACGATTAACAAAATGTTATCGTATATAATGAACTGTACAAACCAAAAACGATAAAATATTACTTGGTTTAGCTACAACATGATGTTTATACGATTCCAATTTAAACTGGATGCTTATACAATCTACAATGAACATTACTTTACGATTTCTGGTTATCTGGGTTGAATTGTTCTGACAAAAGTTCCTCCGGATAATCACTGGTCGGATATCAGCCGCTGCGAAAAATCTGACCTTGCTGTAATGGAGAGAAAACTAATCAGTTTCAATCATATTCTTCATTTCACGTCTCATAAACTTACTACTTTAAAGATTCTTAAAGTGCTCCTGTAGCTACGCCTTTGAATGACTCGTTTTCGAATAATTTCCCGACTTGTTCACTTTGTGCCCTACGCGCAAACTAACTTGAAATATAAAAAGGCGCAATTTAAATAATTTCATTCAATTTTAAATCAATCAGATATAATTTTACACTGTTTGTGATATAAATTTCATTGACCGGTTGATTTTTGCATGATGCAGTGTAAAATTAAATCAAAACAGTTGATTTCTATTCAATTTTGGAAAATAGACTAATATTACATTACTTGATCCCCAATTCCTGTTTTCATCTTTTAGGGAAAATTAAAACTTCAAATCATGCTGAGAATCAAGCAATCGAAAAAACTGAAAAGTATGCTGAAAATTCAGCGGGACAAAACCCAGCAAAATTTTGCTGGACTACAGCGATTCAAAATATTGTTTGTAGGAAAAAAGTTCAACCTAATAATTTTGAATTTTTGTTTTAAAAAATAACACTCTAACCTAAGGTTGCCAGATTGCTCGGTTCAAAGTCCGTTCCGGTCTGATTGTCCGGAATTCATTGGAAAAGCCCGGGTTTATTCTCATTCTCATTCTGGAATCAAACTTTAAAAAACAAATTGAGTTGTAAAAATTTTTAATTTAAGCGCCCAAAACGAAATTTTTTGAGCAAATTTCAAAAAAATAACCATGAATGGTTTTTCAAAAGCCTAAAATATAATTTGAAATCTACTGATAAATTTTGTTGAGAAATGTTTTTTTAATTTTTTATCTTCATTCAGAAGATATCTTTTTCTGAATTTCATAAGACACGCCTTATGAACCGCTTTTTTGAGTCCAAAACAATTTTTAAAGAGGCTTATGATTTTTTACATTATCACAAGTTCTTATGAAAAACGAAACTGCTTAGTAAAAATAAAATGAACATATTCATTCTGAGATGTTGGAAAAAACGCACAAGATTCTTTATCATCAGAAGCAGTTCAGAAAAAAACAATATACATTTTAAGTATTTGTGACATTGATCTTCTCAATGGTAAGTTTATTTAGCAAACTCTATAATTTTTACGAATGTCAAAAATATGTAGAAAATATTCAAAGACTATGAATTTCGAAAATTTACTACACTTTAGCTTACTGGCTGACAAATAGCGAAAGCCCCAGAGACCGAAACCTAGCGGAATTCAACAAGGTTTTCCCATACATCCGCCTACAACTGATTCTGTGGGAGAATTTCAAGTCCCACAACAGAAATAGCGAACAAATCACTTTTTTAACTTTGTTTGTTTTTTGGACAAGTTGAGCTGGAATGAAATTGCTGTTGATGGTCAAGGTTGTGAAAAAAATTAAAAAAAGGGAGAAATTTGAAGATATGGTACTGTAATTATCAATGTCTCTGAAAAATCCATATTTTTGTGACATTTCCTGTTTTAAAAACAATCTTATGAAATTTCAAATGTTTTAAATCAAAAGATTATCTTATGAAAAGCAAAACCTGCTCTATCAAAAAGGTAATCATCCAGAAAGTTCAATTCAGTCAAAATATAATCTTATGGATTTCATAATTTTTTTTCTTATGGCGCCAGTTCATAAGAAAATCTTATGGCATGCATGATAAAAATTTTAAATAAGTGTTGATTTTTGATGAGTAATTACAAGGTTTATACCGTATTTTCCCGGATATTGCCCAGATTTTGATCAACAATTTTGAAATCGAATACCCGGACTTTGCCAGGTTTTAAAATAAAAAGCCCGGATTTGCTCGGCCCGGATACGTGCTGAAAAAAAAAATTCTGGCAACCTTACTCTAACTAGTTTTACATACTGTGTTTAAATTTTTGGAATGGTTACAGTAATTTTTTTAACATTAATTCTCCCGGTATAATGAAACTCTTGTGGTAAGAATCACAAAAATTGAAATAAAATCTGTTCAGAAAGGCTCAAAACACAAACACCGGCTCTAATTTCTCGTTTCGAATGTTAAGGACAATAGTTTTTAACATGGTTATGATATGTTATGAAGTTATAATATTATTCCTCGCTCATTTTCACTAAATGAGTAAAGCGAAAGACAGGTCAATAGGGAGAAATATAGTCTTCGATCATTTAGGCTGGAACAAATATCAATTATGCTTTTGTCACCCTCCCCCTTTGAAATTTCAAAAAACCCGAAGGGGGAAATAAATAAAGTTTGAAGTAATTTATGTAAATTTCGATTAAAAATTCAAATATCTGACCAAAAAACAAATTTAAGAAGATGGATGTTATTTTGCCTTTTGTTTTCTTAATTTGATTGAATTATTCGGTAAAAATTACTTGATTTACAAGTTTTGTGCAACGATATAGTATGCATTTTTTTTTGCATACAAGCTTCCGTGCAATTTATTCCAATTTATTTGTTTTTCGCATTATTTTTTATTGTCTCTCCTCCCTCGCGATGTTCCAACTCCGAGTGACAAAAGAAGGATTTGAAATTTGTTCCAGCCTTATTGTTGAAGCATGAAGACAGCAAGTGCGATGTGTAGCATGCCATGATTTTATGATGATGTAAAATAAATTAGAAATATATAATCAGTTATTGTTAGACCACCAGCCGAGCAGGTTCTACTTTCTTTCCACTCATACCCCCAAGAGGTTATGGGCCCAGGAGCTTACGTTGTCTAGTAACCAGTCAACAACGGAAAAAAAATTCATCAAGCTAGTTGAAATGGAGAAAATTCAAGTTCCACTTCTACCCCCAAGATTTATTCCCTTATTTTATAAAAAAAAAAAACCTTAATCATCTGTCATCAAAATATGTGTAGAACTGACATGTAAACAAAAATTTAAATTTAAAAAATCAGAAATTAGTGGTAACAGAATCCATAACAGGCCCATAACAAAAAAAAATCCTTATATTCCACGCGGCACCCCCTAGGTTGGTGCATTAAGGTGAAAAAATGACTTTCTGAAAGTTTCAGATCATTTGGAAGAAGCACGAGCTGGCGCAAAGGACTTGAAATTTGTATGGAGATTTTCGGTAAAATGTATGAAAAATCGACATACTCTCACTCTTTGCGTTCTAAAATATGTTTCCAGTATGCTAGAAAGCTCAGAATTTCAGGAATTGTAGTTCAAACAATGACAAACAATCTTGTAGAAGATTGAGGCGCAATACGAGTTGACTTTGATGAGTTATACGCAATTGAATGTGTGATTTTTTTCTCATTTTATCGATATATCGTGAACGGTGCATAGGTGAATTATTAGTACTAACTTGATCGCATTGTCACACAATGAGAATAACAGATAGGAAGTTTGTCTCCTCGGCAAAGTTGTAGCTTATTTTATAACAAATATCTTTGCAAAAAATGAAAGAAAGGTTTGAAAAACTATAAACTGCTGCATTGTGCGACGACGCGATCAAGTTAGTGCGAATATTAGCCCATACACCGTTCACGATATATCAATGAAATGCGAAAAAATCACACATTCAATTGCGGATAACTCATCACAGTCAACTCGTATCGCGTCACAAGCTTCTACAAACTTGTTTGTCATTGTTTGAATTACAATTTCTGAAATTCTGAGCTTTCTAGCATACGGGAAAAAAACTTTAGAACAGAAAGAGTGAGAGTATGTCGATTTTTCATACATTTTGCCGAAAATCTCCATACAAATTTCAAGTCCTTTGCGCCAGCTCGTGCTTCTTCCAAATCACCTGAAACTTTCAGAAAGTCATTTTTTCACCTAAATGCACCAACCTAGGGGGTGCCGCGTTTAAAAAAATGTTGAAAAAATCATCCCATACAAATTTGGGCCAGTCTAATCCATATGTTTCTGTTTTTACTACAAGTTTTACTTATTTGTTGAAGAAATGTTTAAAGATGTAAAAAGAAATAAGCAGAGAAAAATTGAATTTGAATCTGTTTATTCTAATAATTATGATCAAATCTGATTTCAATTCAAAACTCAATCGTCTAACTTTAATAAAATTAAATTCTCTTTGAACTTTCTTCCAAACTGAGAATTTTTTTTTCACCCTTCCCAAAACTTAATTTTCAATTTGTTGAAAGAGCACTAAACATTATTTACAGCTAAAATAACTCTGAAGCAACTTGTTCGCTGAAAAAAAAACGCATAAACCACTTAGAAATATGAGTTATGATTGTCAGGCACATGCAGTGTAGTAAGCACATCTTTTCTAACAGTTCATATATAGTTTATGATCTTTTCTGCAATTTCAATGAGATTTTTTAACATAGATTTCGTCGTGCTACTGAGAAATTTACAATGATGTAGATGATCAAATTTTCCGACTAAGAGCATTCTGTTGCTTTTTTGATACTGGACTGGACTACTTTATTATCCCTGAATCTGAAATATCTATAAAAAGTTTTATTATTCGAATGAAAAAACAGAAAATTAATTCAATATTTTAATTTTTTTCTAATCAATGACCATTAGAAAAAGTATTACAGCTTTTTAACAATTCAAAAAAACACTGATCATTTTTAATATTAAAATGTTGAACATGTCCACTCCCAGTCAACATTTTCATTTTGATTTTCTTTGATTTTTTTGCAGTTAATTGGTATAAAGCTGACAAAACATTGCTAGAAAGGCTCAAGATAGGTTTTAAATTATACACTTATGAAAATTCGCAACTTATTTGACAAGTTCGTGTTTTTGTGGTTTCAAGTCTAAAAATGGAACATATTTGATAAAAGCGTCCTATCTTTGGACGATTCATAACTTTTACGGGATTTATAAAAATTTTCTTTTATTTTTTGAAAAATGGGCAGTTTAGTCCATACTCTTTTCAGGGATAGAAGTTTCAATGTATACTTTAGCTTGGACACTTGAAGAATTAGATTTCAGCTTATTCACTATGATTTCTTGAAATGCTCCCCACTTATTCAGTTGTCTTGCCACTTATGAGAAAGTACATTTTTTAAATGTATTTTTTTTATTAGAATTACTTTTCAATTTTTCGGGGTTTCCTTTGTTGGTTTTGTTTGGTGTTTTTAAAAATTCGCTAGTTTTACGTTTCAGTCTACTTTTATTTGACCATCCTACGAGTTCATTGTTAGTATAGAAGTATCTTAACCCTATCACAGCGAATTGAGTTATTTCCTATTTTTGGTATTTTAGGACCACATAGGCTCTAGGTCCAAAGTAGCGTCTTCCTTAATCATATCAAATTCTTATTTAGCTTCAGTTTAAAGCACATCACATTGTTTGATTTGATAAAAAAAAAATGGTGAAGTTCTTTTTTCAGAAACTCAAAAATAAATAGTGAATCGAAAAAAAGTTTTGTTTTAGAGAGAAACAGATTAAAGCTTAGATCAATCTCATATTTCATCTTAAGTTCATCAATCAAATTTGTAAACTTTATAAAATTTTCACCAATCAGATATCTGAGACAATTTTTTTTCTTATGAGGTGTGAAATTTTCCTTTAAGGGCACCCCCCGATAGAAAAAAAGGATATTACTATAGTTAAGCTGCTGTAGTATCTAGAAAACAAGGAAAACAAACTTAACTTTAACGGTCTCTTTATCTTATAGTTTAAATTATGAAAAATGATTAAAATTTTGAAATATTTTTCAATAGAGCCACATATATTGCATTGAAATTGTTCGTTTATCAAAGATGGCTTAAAATTACTTAAAAATTAGTTTTTCATTCTGGATATGATCTTGATTCAGACAAGATATCATTGTGTGCTTATTCCATAAAAAGCTGGGATAAATTTATCATTTGATAAATTGAAAAATAAAGTTCAATAAAATAAACCAATTATCTTTCGTTTCATATCGTTATAATCCACACCTATTGCTTTTTTTTATTAAATAAAAATCATATTTTATCGAACTGTCGTTTCAAGAATTGGATTTGTATTGAAATGATCAATCAGAATAATATTTTATGCTACAATTATAGTGAAATCTGTTTTTTCTAATTTTCTGTATTTTTCTCTTTCACAGGTAAATCTTTTCCCATTTTCAAACTTAAAAACAATGAACAATACAGTAAGAACAATTGGGTGAGTAAATAGCATTAACATAAAAATATGAAACGCAAATCTTGAACTGATTTGAATAATTGACAAAAGACAAAAGGTGACAAAAGAAAAATTTGATATTTGTTCCGGCCTTTTCATCGAAACAGCTGTTTTTTATCAAGATTTTTTTGCAAAAGAAATATTTTTTCTTACCTTTTTTTTAAATATCATGAAATTAAACGAACCAAAATTACAAAAAAAAAACAATTTAAACCGATATAAGTACCTACCGTATTAAGAAGCCCACCAATAGGATGCATGGTTTGACCCATATTGTGGAATAGACGAATATGCAAAAAATCTACTTTGACACTTTGTTTGGTGACGAAACCATGTCTGTGGTTTCGGTCATCGGATTTCAGTTTTCTCAGAAACCCGGTGACCCAATTTCTCCGCATCAGGTATTACGCATGCAACCATCAGCGATTGAAGTCTTGACTCAGTGCCCTTTCCTTCTGCCGTAGAACCATGTTCCTACCTTCCATCCTTTTCTGATCATTTTTTTAACCTAACGAACGATCCTGACCTGACCGATGTCAACAATTTCTCGGTTCTCGTGATTCACGCGATGCTGAAAAAAATGGTCATCCCGTTGACTGGAGACTTCCTTAAAATACGTTCCTTTTTAAGGTTGAACAGGTCTGAAAATTGTCCAATCCTCTGATAGTGGAATATAAACAGTAGTAAAAGAACAGGAAAATTCTTCCTTTTTTATGGACGATACCCTTCCATTGAAGGGGAAATCAAACAACCGACCGCATGCATCGGGAGCACACCTGCCAATCATCCGTCGTCGTCCGCCGTACCTACTAATGTAGTTGACTCATGATGGCACGAGAGCGAGAAGTCGCAAAAATGCAGTTCAACCGGTTCAGGTCACGACGATGACGATGAAACGAGGAGGATGCTGCTGCTGCTGATCGGCGACGTTTTACGCCATGTTACTACATAGTGGCAAATTCATTCTGAGCTGCTTGTTGCCTTCGTATGTTCCGTTAACATGGAGCAACAAAAATGTCAATCACATGAAATTTTTGGGATCAATACCAGTTTCAACCGAATAGAATGGTTTGATACCTATCTAGTTTTTAGATGATTTTACGATACAGAGTCAGAAGAACTATGTTTGACAGACATTTTAAAATTTATATTAAGGACAGCTTACCAAAAATTTACACGCAATAGTTTTTGTTAAAAAAGATCTAATTTTTGTAAAATTAATGTTTTCATCCATATTGATGAATCATATCAAGTGTATTATCAAGCTCAAATGCTTTGAGAAACTTAACAGTTTTGTCAGTAGGGAGATCACATTTGTGGTTTCCAAAGGGTCGCTCTGAGTCTTGGGTAACTCTCCTTCCGACCGCAACTAATGGAACCTAATTCTAATACGGGCTACGAACAGCTCCCAGACTCAATTCTGCAAAAATGTTGCCAATTGGCATAGGAAACTTGAATGCTAGCAACCACTACAGCCGCCGGAGATATTTGGTTTCCACTTTTGTCCGCACATTCAATCAAAAGCCACCCATTTGGATCGGTCAAAACATAATTTGTACTTATGGTTTTGTCCGACATTGTCGCGCCAGTAGGTTACAGAATTATGACATCATAATAAAAATTGACTGACATGTGTACGAAACATAACCGTGGCTGCAATAATTTGTGACGTTGAATAATGAATGAATTAAACTTATTTTGAGAGGAAATTAAATGGATTAACTTCAAGTCCGTTCACGACCATTGAGATCACCGCTGGATGTAATTTTTCGGGATTTATTTTGTTGATTTTGTTCGGTGATGCTTTTAAATAATTTGCTAGTTTTACGTTTCAGTCTACTTTTATTCGACCATCCTCAGAAAAAAAGCAATTGTTCCGCCTGCTAGGTCCGTCTCTCTGCTCAAAGTTAGAGCAGAGTGACAGCCTAGTAGGCGAAAAAATCCAGGCATTTGATTTTCAACGTTTCAAGCCCAAATCAGTTTATCATCCGGTCAAACTTGGTCAAAACTAAAAATTTATTCAACTGAAAAAATTAAAAAGAATAACGATGGAAATATTACTTTAAAAAAAAAGCACAATACCAAATTTCAACTTATTTATTAGGCTTCCAAAACCCATTCAATCTCAATTTAGGAAACAAAAAATTAAAAAAAAATTAAACAGCCTAATTTCAGGTTGATATTCAACATTGCAAATAAGGCTATGATCATTTAGTATCCGGGCAGTTACAAACGTGTGTATTTTAAAAACTATTTATTTGATCGAAAAACTGTTTATGGAAGAAATGAAGATGTTAATATGGCATTTAATGTAAAAATATTTAAAAAAAATATTTATCAATGATTTCATGAGATACTCTAACTTTTTCATAAAATCTCATTTTTATCTTTGCACACTTTTTTCAGTCATGTATTGATTTATTTTTTTTACCACAGAAGCTAAACCTTTGCAAAATCATGATATTTTACACAAACTCACCTGGAAAAAGCAATTGGAATCTGGTTGGAACCTTTTCATTAGTAGGCATATAGAAAAATTTGATCTCTTAAATCCGGTTTTAACATAAATTTCTTCGTCCATCAGAAACCATATGTGTCACATTGCGTTAAAACTGGTTGCACATGTTGCAATCTAAGGAACTGTTTACTATAAGTTATTTACTAGGTGTCTACTAGTCGGAAAACACTTTTTGACTGACGAAAATGGATTAATTGCAATATTTAAGAGGTCTGCATTCAGTTATCCCCAATAACCATAGACTTTTTACCATATTTAAGATCAAGGGATCCATTCCAATGCTTGATTTGAATTTCGTGTGGATTCTAGAGTGGCTCCTTATACTTCTTAACCATTCGGTCAAAAAAAGAATCAGAAAAAAATCAACAGTTTATGAGTTTTCAAGTCGAAAATGAAGAGTTTTTGAAGCGCAAAATGCGCAAAAGGCGCAAATTTGTGCAAAATTATTTTAAGCCTGTCTTTTTGCATCGTAAATATCTCAAACACACATTAACTAAAAAATCTGGCAAAAATAGGCAAGATAGTCCTTTTCATAAACAACAAAACGCTGCTAAAGTTTTGCATATCCGAGCTCTAATAACGTAGCTATCACCGAAATAAAGTGCCCGGATACTAAATGATCATAGCCTTAGCATCTGAGCGGAATATATACTTGTTTTCTCAACGCAATCCATGCAACCATTCTGGACCGGACCATTCCTATTTTTATTTTATAAATATTAATTCAAATCAGGGATAAACTGGGCTATCTGTCAGGCTTAAGTTAAAACCGTTCACTTCAATCAATTAACGGTTAAAGGTGTCAGTGTCCCAATTACAGTTCGAATTTATTAAATTAAGTTATTTCAAGGAAATAACTTCCAAAAATTCATGAAATTGTTGGGTCGTTTCGTCAATCTGCATAAGGTTAAAGTCACTTACGGTTTCTCCATCCCGCAATGGTGGAATAAAGTTCCTGGTTTCTTCATCCGGCGAAGGCACAAAGCTTCCGGTTTCTCAATACGGCGGAGGTACAAAAGCTTCCAATCTCTCCATTCGGCAGAGGTCCAAAAAACTTCCGGTTTCTCTATCCAGCAGGGATGGAAAAGCTTTCGGTTTCTAATGGTGGAGGTCCAAAAGCTTCCGGTTTCTCCATTCTGCGGAGGTACAAGATTTTTCTGGTTTCTCCATCGGGAGCTGGTGGAAAAAAGTTTCTGATTTCTCCATCCGGTGGAGGCACAGAAACTTCCAGTTTTTCTATCTGGTAGAGGTCCAAGGAACTTCCGGCTTCTACATCCTACGGAGGCACAAAAACATCCGGTTTCTCCATTTGGTGGAGCTCCAAGAAACTTCCTTTTTTTCATCCGGCGAAAGCTTTAGGATACTCCATTCGACGGAGGCACAGAAACCACCAGCTTCTCCATCCGGTGGAAGTCCAATAAATTTCCGGTATCTCCATCCAGCGGAAGTTCAAAAGCTTCCTGTTACTTCAATCGGTGGAGGCACAAAAACTTCCAACTTCTCCATCCAGACGAGATCCAAAAAATTTCCGGCTTCTCCATCCGGCAGAGATGCAGACACATCCGGTTTCTCCATTCTCCAAGACCTCAAGAGTCATCTCGGGAATCCAAGAGTCTTCAATAGTCCCATCAGGAACTCAAGAGTCCCCTCATGATCTCAAGTGCTTCCTCAGGATCTCAAGTGTCCCCTCATGATCCTAAGTGACCCCTCAGAAACTCAAGAGTCCCCTCGGAAACTTATGAGTTCCTCCGACACTCATAAGTCTCTTTAAGGAACTCATAAATCTCATTAGGCAGGTACTCAATTAACGGTGGAAGTCAATATAATTTCCGGTATCTCCATCTGGCGGAGGTCCAAAAGCTTCCGGTATCTCCATTCGGCGGAAGCACTAAAATTTCCAGCTTCTCCATCGAGCGGAGGACCAAAAAACTTCCGATTTTTCCAGCCGGCACAGAAACATCTGGTTTCTCCATTCTCCAAGACCTAGAGAGTCACCTCGGAAACCCAAGAGTCTTCATTAGAACTCAATCTACTTCTCAAATACCCAACAATCAATAATCCCACCAGGAACATAGGAGTTCCGTCATGATCTCAAGTGCTTCTTCAGGATCTCTAGTCATGATCTTAAGTGACCTTTCAGAAACTCATGAGTCCCTCAGGCACTCAAAAGACTCTCGCAGGAACTCATAAGTCAGGTAGGTACTCAAAAATCTAAACAGGTTCTCATGAGCGAAGTTACCGAAAGAAAATTCTGTGTTTTTGAGCACGAAAATCTGAGTTTCTGTTATTTACCCGACAATTCTGTGATCGTTTCCGGTGATGCCAATTTTATATTATTTGGTTTAAAAGTCATAAAAAATTAGATGTTTTGAACATATTATTTAAGAATGATTTATTAACATTACCAATCTTTTCATATATTGCCAATTCAGAGTAAGAAATTATAAATTGAAATTGACAAATAAAATTATCTATAGTTAAGAAAATATGTACAAAATTTGAAAAATCAGAAAAATTTGTAAATTTTTCATAGTTTGTGTGCTGTGACCTGGATTTTGTAATGAAAACTCTCGCTTAAAATTCTGTGGAATAAAAGAATTTTCTGTGATTGCAGCAATTTCGCTCAGGAGTCCCCTCAGAAATTCAAGAGTAATCTCTACAATCTAAGAGTCTTCATTTGAACTCAAGAGACTCCTCAAAACTTCAAGAGTATTCATAGATACTCAAAATACACTCATGAATTCCAAATACCCTTCAGCATTCAAGAGTTTCGTCAGAAATTTAATAACTTCTTCGGAACCTTAAATCGTTCGTAGCCGCGGCCATTTTGGTAGTTTTACTAGCCGGGCCCAAAGAAATTCTCGGAACGAGAAATTAGAGAAGGAGAACTCCAAGCGTTACAACGTGTGGCTTAACTGAGAAGTTAACTTGAGTAAGAGAGCGTCTCACATTTTTTATTTGACTGGGCCTCCCAGGAAATACACCCGTCACCCGAATATGGGTCCCATGGCGACGAATGTGTTTAGAGTTTCATCAGAAATGCAATAACTTCTGCTGAACCTCAGCACGTTCGTTGCCACCTTCATATTGGTACTTTTACTAGCCGGGCCCAAAAAAAAATCTCGGAGCGAGAAAGTAAAGAAAGAGAACGCCCAGCTTGAGAGGCTAACTTGAATAAGAAAGCGTGCATGATTTTATTACGACAATACAATTCCAATCAAGAATATGTGTGCTAATGAACCTATATGGCCTCCAAAATGATACGTTTAAACTGATTTTGCTGCATTTTATACGATATGTTTACACTTATATTTGTCCGTATATTTGTGTTGCAAACTCAAAATACCCACCAAATGGTCGTCTGGGATGAGATTGGATATAGTTCACGGCATACTTAGTACTCTTTCTGTAGGCTGGTGATTTTTAGCATTTGTGAGATAACATATCATTGAAAGATATAGGTACGCCTTAGTGTTAAATAAAGATCCTATAGGTGTGTTCGTTTTATCTATAGAGTTGTTGGCTGCGAAAAATTCTATCACTAGTTTTACTTAAGGAATGTAACTAAACTAAAGAAAAGAGGGAGATACATAACAAGACGAAGTTTCTGAGGAATGAATCAGGTTTTGTATCTATTTGGCCGCTAAACGCGCCAATCGTGCTGAACAAAAATTGCTTGCCATATTTATTCTTAAATGCCAATGTATCAACTCCTTTTTCAACTTCTTCGAAAAATCCTAATGAAAAATTTTAAAGAGAAGATCCGCTTGGCTTTCGTTTTGATTCATGTCTCGTTGTCTATTTCTGAGCATTTTAAATTCTGTTTACTGATTTAACTTTAAATTTTAACTTCTAGTCATGAGGTTCGCCATTTTTACGTCTGGTAATCCAAACTGAAAGATTAACATTTCGTGGTCAACTCTTCGTCTCATCACATCTTTTTTTTGTTTAACTTTTTTTTATAGAAATAAACTGGCCTGACTAAAATTTTCATCATATTTCGGCCAATCAACTAAAAGTTTTACAAAAAAGATCATCCCTATATGTCCACAGTTGCAATGTCATCTTAAATTTTACGAGGGATCTACTTCAATTGTGCAACGTAATGAAACTGGCTATTTTTTTATCTTTATTGATAAGACGAATCAAAACCGATCTTAGAGTGCTAGAAATAAAGCGATTAATGGTAATTTTGTGCAAGTTATCAGATATGATTATTCTATTAAGTCAGCATACAATGCCTGAATACTTGCTCATATAAAAATATATAGGACTATGGAGATACTTAACAAACGTCTTTTCTAGATATAACGCCCTCGACGCAGATAACCGGGCAGCTATCGTCTCAAAGTGACATAGTTCACATCTCATTGAACCAACTTCACGATTGGCTTCCTTTAGCAGACTTTGGCCCGGTCCTGTTCAATAGCAGAAAAGAAAAGCCCTGCTCATGCAAATCTAGTCCCGCTAAGAAAGAGAGGTATCATTTGTATTTATTTGCCATCGGCAACAGCTGAGCAGTTCGATTCAATTCGATTCTTTTCACCAGCCAGCAATGCGAGTGCCTCTTATTTCGATTTTGCATGAATGAATAGATTCGAGGAATTTCCTTTTCCCTCCTAGCCTAGAAAAAGGTAGTTGCCTATTCAGTAGTTCACAGCATGGGTGCGAACTGCACAAATCGATCGATCGGACTGCAGCACGAAGAAATGGTCCATTGTACCGAACGGAGAAGTATTTATGTTTAGCAAAAAAAAAACATAGTTTGCAATCGTGGAATGAAGGTGGTGAAGGCGGAGAAAACTCCCTTTCAATGAATGCCAGGGGGAAGGGTGTGGAGTTGGAAAGAATGCCATTTTTGTTGGCCCAGGCAGCGTTTCGATTTCAGAAGAACTCATTCACGATTATGTTATAACCGGGTACTTACTGTTGTTGCTGCTGCTGCTACACTCGCTCATTTGCTAGAGTGTTTGATCATAAATGTTGCAATGTAAACATTATTCAAATTTGTTACCCCAGAGTGTACTGAGTGTAGTGACATAATGTTGGCAGTTTTTGTTTAATGATTTCTTTGTGTTTGCTGCTGAGGGAAACTTATGGAAAAGCAGTTACAATTGAACTTCTTGTATGGTAAAAGTTCTACTTTCTGAAAGAAGTTCTTTGATGACAGTTGATGCATTGCTTCAAATGCAAAATGTTATTTAAATGCGATAAGTTGAAGTATTACAAAAAACAATTGAAATGGACATCTCGTGATTTAGAGATAAGCCTCTTACAATCTTGGAAGTAACTACACATTTAACATTCTACCTATCAGCTTTTGAAAGCTTTTTATGAGTTCAAAAACGTAATATGGAAGTAAACTGATATATCACTGGTACAGAACTTAAAAATTCTTTGTTGTTTATCCAAAACTGTTTATGAAAAGGACCATCTTCTTTTATATCAGTGTAAAAGTATAGGAGTAGGGTGATTAGCCAATAGTTGTCCCCTGCCCCATCGTTGCATAGGATGACTAAAACTGTCTTTTATTTTGTTCCAAAAATTTTACTAAATCAAGTTAAAATGAATTTTTAACTGATGAACTAAGGCTTTTTACGTAAATATGTATCTAAAGCAGTTTTACTTTTTCTTGTATTTTTCGCAAAAATGTGTAGCTCACTTGAAAATTCCTTAACAAAAATAAATCGAATAATGTAAAAAACGAGATAAATGCGGATATTCTGTTAAACACCAGAGTTTTTAAAAATTCTGCATTGAATATCAGGGCTTGTCCAGATAAGTCCATGCCATCTGAAAGTCTTTTCCTGGATTGATTTACTTTTTTCAGTTTTCATCAGTGGGCTTGTGATATAGCTCAGTTGGTAAGTCTGTTGTCTCCTGAGCCGATGTCCGTGAGTTCGAGCCCAAGAGTAAACATCGAACACAGTTGTACCGGATAAGTTTTTCAATAACGATCCGCCAACTGCAACGTTGATAAAGTCGCTAATGCCAGAAAGATGGAAAAACGACTATAATCGAATAAAAAAATCAAGTTTTCATCAGTACTGCAGAAGAATTTCACTTATACATTAGACCGCTGTAAAAAATAACTTTTTGTTCCCATATGTTTTTGATGACCTTTTGTGGGTCACCAAGCATCATTGTCAAATTTGAGATGATTTGGATGATTCCTGAGTGAGTGCAACGCGTTTAAATTTTGTATGGGAATTTGTACAGAAGAATAAATTTTTGCACATTTAATCGTCCAGAAAATTCAAATAGGCTTAAAATGAAGTTGGTCTTTGGTTTTTGTTTTTGACTGTTCTTAATGACAAATAGCTAAGCATTTCATAAATACAGTTATAACCATTTCAAAATAAAAAAAAATTGAATCCATTGAAAAGTATATAAAAATGGCAGACTATGCTTGCTAGAGCTTTTAATAATTTCATGAAATGTTTTTGCAAAGGTTATATAAATCAATAAACTCTTTGGCAATGCAAAGCAGTTTTTGAGATTTTTTATTTTCTTGCCACGGTTACACGGCTTTCAAATAGGCAGTCAAAACGCAAAACTATTTTTAAAAAAATTTGAAAAAAATATTGTATTACATAGAATATCTTTTCTGGGATACAAGCTAGGTTTGTGCTTTATTGACATGAAATGTTAGTTATAGTTTTTGGAACTTTCAGTCCATCTTTGGCGATTTTTGAATATAAATTTTTGTTTTCCCAAACAAATTTCCATACGAACTCGTTGTGCTTATTCAGGACTGGATTCGCTTCCAAAATATCAATTGCTATTTCTGGCAGCAAAACCAACCAAGAAAAGTTATAGGAAGGTTAAAAATTTAAGAATTTTGAAATTTTTCATACTTATTGAAGAAATTTGTTAAAATATTCAGTTTAAGAGATTTGCTCACATATTTTGTCGGTTTTGATCTTAGCGTCGGACGTCGCGTCGCATCAGCTGTTAACGATGTTGTTGAGTACTTGAACGCTGACGCGACGCACTGGAATTAATTTGCAGCACAATACAGCGTTATCTGACAAGGCTTTCTAGAATTTTTGAGACCAAACTCGGGGTGCCAAGCATTACAAAACACAGAAAAATGATGATAATTATATTTTTGAGTATATTTGTGTCGAACTTTAACAAAAAAGTTTAAAAAGGAATATTCAAACCCTGCTGACGCGCTGGAGTTTTGATTTATTTCAAAACAAAAACGTCGACGCTGAAGAACACTGCTGTTTAGAACAAGTTTTGAGCATTTTAATAAAATGCTGTCACTGACGCGACGCACCATTGTGGTGACTCAAACGGAAAATGGTATCCCCAAAATGAAATGTCAACGACTAGAGACGAACCAGCCAAAGGCTGAAAGTCTCTCTAATAAAGACAAAAAAAAAAAAAAAAAATGTCAACGCGACGCTGACGGGCTATTGTGCGGGCGCCTTAAGAGTTCATAAAAAAACAGAAAGTCCAAAACACTCGTGGACATAATTCGTTTCTAAATCAGTCCTCCTGATCAGAGATGTTAAATTCGCGAGTCTTCATACTCGCACTTTGCCCTTCTTTGCAGAACGATTTTATTTCGTTAAACTCAATCTGCAATGATGCTATCTAAAGTTCAACTCGGAAAGCATCAGGAAGTAAGCTTCGGGTAAACTCGGCAGGAGTAAACAGCAATCGGGGGAAACATCAGCGAAGCAAACGAACAGTTCTGCGAATTAAAAAAAAATCGTTTTCGTTCGGCAGCCGAACACATCAATCGGACAACGCATGGGGGCGTGGCTAAAAGTGATAGATACAAGGGAAAGGGAAACGAGCGAGAGAAGGGTGCGAGGAATGTTAACTCGGTCCGTCGGGCAACGATCGCTCGTGAGCATTCGTGTACAGTAAGCTTCGTTCTGTTGTTTCGTTGGTGTGATTTTATTCCTGCGAGCCATGGACAACATCAATTCGGAACTGTTCCCTTCGTTTTGTTTGGAAAAAATCAGCCGAATGATTCTTTCTGAAGCGAGTCTACACACCGCTGCTCCTGATGAAGGTGGATGAAGGTTTTGTTGTCTTTTTTCAGATTTTTGTTCACATAAAAATATTGTTAAACAACCTGAGGTGTTTCAATCATCTTTTTTTTTACATGAATAAAAAATAAACGTTCTTAAATTTTTGAAATCAAAGCTTGTTTTGTGCATCCCTTCCAACCAGAGGTGCCAGGTGTCCTGATAAATCAGGATTTGTCCTGATTTTTAAAAGATCGCCCTGGATTTTTAAATTGTCCTGATTTTTTCAATTGGTCTTTAAATGTATTAGAAAGGCCTGATTAAAAGAATCGAAATTATTATTGAATTTATAGTTAAATTATCAGGATATCAAACAAATCTGTAATAAAATAGTTTCACCGATAATAAAGTTCGGTTCAGATGATATTTAAGTGGTGTTTTTCCATACAAACTGCATATCAGCTCAGATTCTGATCACCTCAGTGCATAAATTAAGACGTCTACAGTGCCTATATTACGCCATTATTCATGCAATTGAAGCAGAATTAGTAATGTTCTGAGAATCATGGTTTTGACAAAACCTCCTTGCATCCCTGCTTCCAACCAAATTTCGTCTATGTTTACAAAAGCCTTTTTGTTGTATGAGTGAAACCACGTCATTCTCGTCACGTCATGTTCAGAATAGCCATTTTGCGTGCTAGCGTTTTTCAATAATTTCATAGAGTGTTTTTGCCAAGGTTCTAGAAATAAACAAATACATAAACAAACGGCTTTCAGAGCAAATTTACGTTATACATGAGTCAAAATAGTTTGAAAACCTGAATCGAAGCAATCGAAAGATATCCTTCCGTAGATTGCTTTGATTCAGTAGAATTATTCAACCAAGAAGACTCATAACATATAATGGATTAAAAACCTTTTGTTTGCATGACATCAAATCTCTTTTCTGAGGTACAAGTGAGTATAGAGATGAGATGTAGGATATGGATGATGTTGATTTGGAACGTAGGGATGCGATGAAGGATATGCAGAAAATAAATCAAATTTAATAAAAAGTAAAATAAAATAAAAGCTTTATTCGGCAACACTGAAGAAAAATTAAATAAAATATAATAAATTTCTTTGGCAAAATTTGTTATTTTGGCAACACTAGGCAAAAGAAACAAAACAAAGTCAGTCATTGATCAATTCTTGTGAATGACAGACGTGTCTGAGTGAATCTTTGTATTGAGACTCATAAGAATCGTCAAATCACGAAAGTCAGGTGTGTGGTTTGTTCATATAAAGGAATCAAGGAATAATTATAATCAAAAGTTTTATTGTTTATTGCTATAAAGAATTTTTTTTGTTTGTCAGTACAAATTTTTATCCAAAATTAAAGCTTGTTGCGCTACTTAGTTCATGATTGAATGTTCCCAAATCATACAAACCTTATACACAACCTTTGTTGTTTAGCGAGTGGGGCCTCACCAAGGTGTTTATTATTTTTGTTAAAAGTACTCTAAACCTTATAGTTTTTACTATAAAATGCTACAGAAAGCATCAGAAAATTATGTTGAAGCTCCACTCCTCATCTCTAGTTTTGGTGGAAACTGCAAGAAACTTTGAACAAGAATAGCTTATCGCGTTACACGATTTTTCATCAGACTGACAGCATAATTGTGCCAACAAGAGTGTGCTGCAGCAAACGATTATGCAACCATCTGTAACGTCGTAGTAAATGGGTACGACAAGACAATCGTGTGTACGATACAAATAAATACCACTCTTGGCCAGTCCACTCACTCGATTGGGGAGCAAATGGCTCGTGGAATAGTTATGATGTAGTGGACGCGGAGATAGGCCATCGAAGGCTCTCCGTCTTGTGCTCGAAGAATGTGCGAGGTGACACTTTCGAGCGGTGTTTTCGTTCCAGAACCACCAAGAAATTGTGGTGTGGTTTGGTTCTGTGTCTGCTTTTTGTTGCAGCAGCAATCATTAAACGAAACGCTCAGGCCAGAGGCCAATATAAGTAAGTAAGTACAATCGACATCGCTGCCGCGCCTGGTCAAGTGACAAAAAAGATTTATAGAATATTGATAGAAAACTTTAAAACTGTCTCTGCGCGTAAGAACTTGGTTCTGTAATGCGATCCGCTAGTCCGACATGCTTCAGCTAATGGGACTTAACGTTTTTTATTCCTTCTGGCTTTTATGCTCTTAAGTTGTATAGCAAAGAATTGTACCAGCCACCTCATAAAAATAAAAAGCAACACCAATCATCCAAGGGCCGAGGAAAAGACCGAGGTCCAGCAGCTGTTCCTCGCAAAACGTTGCCAACGATCGATGTTGGCTCGATTACATCTCGAAGTGCTGTCATCGGCGGACAGAGCCGGAGTAAAACAATCGTGATGCAATAAATTATCGTCTAATTAAACATTTCTCAGTCCATTGATCTGCGAAACGAGCCATTACCTGAGACTGACGGCTAGCCGCCCTGGCACTTTGATGCGGTCGTCCCCGGGTCGAACTTTGAGAAGAGAGATTTCTCTGAAACCAAGCCGCGCTAGTGTCTTTATCAGCTGCAGCACTCTTAGAAGACAAACGGGAAACTGCAAACGGGCAAACGGATAGATGGATGGATGGATGGATGGACAGTTTCCTCCTTCTCATATCAACCAAGGATGAAAATTGAGCGGGAAGGTTTCCATGGTGAAAGTTGATTGATGATACCATCAGTTGTACCCAGTACCTAGTAATTCCTCATCCGTCGTTTGTATCGTGATGCACTTGTCAGTTTTGGGTTTTGGTTCGAGTTCGCAGGATCAAAGGTCAAAATATGTTTGACAACGTTAGGTTCTATCTGATGTACCGTGGAAATTTTGAATACATGGATTTCGCACCTGTCTTGGATGTTTATTATTGATTAGAATTACGATTACAACCATTGCGTATTTAGTCAGAAAGTAATTTAACTATTTTCACAATACCGCAGCCTTTACAACTATAAGTGTCAGCAACGATTGTCAATGAGCAGTATGTTAAATAAACACTGTTTAGAACGACCCTAAAAGAGTGTTAAGAATATGTTTTAATCACCTTTGTTAAAATTGTGCCCTAGGAATTGAAATATTTCAACGTATATCTAAAGAAAATATAATACATAATTTTCGAATTTTTGTCGTTGCTTCCCAACTCTGAATTTAAACGGGGTTTTTGTTTTTGCTTCCTAATTTGTATTTTTTTTTCTCTGAAATTCAATCCAGAATAGTGGTAATGCTTAATCCTATCTGCCAATAATTTTTTAGATTGAAAAAAAAACACTTAAAACCAGAAATTTGAGGCTTTAATACTTTTTCGATAAGACCGAAAAGCCATTACATAACCTCAAAATCATCCCGGTCGGAAAAATTATTTGGTAGAGGCTTTTAAGTAAATTAATAGTTTTCCGGATAAATAGGACCATTTTCAAATTCCCAAGTTTTCAAGCTTCTTAAGCTGTATCTTTTTACTGCTATTTTCAATAAGTTTTCAACTGTATTGTTAGATTAACACATTAATTGTTAGATTTACACATTTTGAACCTCCGCCGAATGGAGAATCCGTATGTTTCTGTGCCTCCGCCGGATGGAGAAACTGGAAGGTTTTGTGCCCTTGCCGGTTGGATAAATTGGAAGCTTTTGGACCTCCTCTGCTATGAGAAACCGAAAGTTTCTAGGACCGAGATGAGTCTGTGCCTCCACCGGATGGAGATACCGAAAGTTATTTGGACTTCCACTGGATGGAGAAGCCGGAAGATTTTCGGACCTCCGTCGGATTGAGAAGCTGGAAATTTCTGTGCCTTTACCGGATGAAGAAACCGGAAGCTTTTAGAACTCCATCGAATGGAATAGCCGGAAGTTTCTTGGAGACTGGAAGAAATGGAGAAACTGGAAGTTTCTATATCGAGGAAGAATGACCTTAACGGGTTAAACTCCTATCAAAAAGAAAAAAAAAGAAGTTTCTATGCCTCTGCCGGTTGGTGAAATTGGAAGCATTTGTACCTCTACCATTGTGTTTCTTGAAATGGATGAACTGGATAATTCTGTGCCTTCGCAGGATGGAGACGCCGGAAGATTTTTGGACCTGCACCAGATGGAGAAGCTGGAAGTTTCTGTGCCTCCACCAGATGAAGAAAACAGAAGCTTTCGCCGGGTGGAAAAAATGGGAGCTTTTGTACCTCAACAGGATGGAGTAGCCGGATGTTTTTGTGCCTCCGTAGAATGGAGAAACCGGAAGTTTCTTGAACCCCCGCAGAATGGAGAGACTGGAAGCTTTTGGACCTCCGCCGGATGAACAAACCAGAAAAAAATTTCCCACCATCACCGGATGAAGAAACCGGAAGTTTCATGGAAGGTTTCTGGAAGATTTTTTACCTTCACCGGGTTGAGAAGCCGCAATCTTTTCCACCTCTGCCGGTTGGAGAAGCCGGAAGTTTTTTGGACTTCCGCCAATTGGAGAGACTGGAAGCTTTTGGACCTCCACCGGATGGAGAAAACGGAAGCTTTTGTGCTTCCGCCGAATGGAGAAACCAGAAACTTTTCCACCACCGCCGGATGGAGAAACCGGAAGTTTCTTGGACATCCGCAGAATGGAGAGACTAAAAGCTTCGGGACCTCCACCGAATTGATAACCCGGAAGCTTTTCCACCTCTACCCGATGGAGAAACCGGAAATTTCTTGGATCTCCGCAGAATGGAGAGACTGGAACTTTCTTTGACCTCCGCCAGATGGAGAAACTGGAAGCTTTTGGACCTCCGCCGAATGGGGAAACCGAAAGTTTCTTGGGCCTCCACCGAATGGAGAAACCAGATGTTTCTGTGCCTTTGCTGAACGTAGAATCCGGTAGCTTTTAAATCTCCTCCGAAACACGTGTTCATCTTAGGTGTTCTTCGCTTTTTTGCAACTTGACCAACAAAAAGTTACGTCCTTTTCTGCCACTCTTTTCTTTAAAGAACTTTTTCATGCACGCTAAAATTGTACGACCTTCTCCGCGTGCACCACTTTTTTCTTTGCCGGAAACTGCGATGACGTTTGCCGCTTTTCGCACGTTTAACGTCTATCTCCCCACAAATGAGTTACTATACGGTTCTCTACTGATTTCCATTTTTCTATAAATTTATGCACGATTGTATTGTTTTACGCATGGAATGCGTATCATGATAAAGCAGTAGCCTTCATTTCTCTAATGATATCATCGTTTGTAATGCAAAATAACTGAATGTGACAAATAGTGGCAAGGTGATTCAAAATTGTACTTGGTTCAAAGTTATTCCGTTGCCGTTATTATAACATGTCATCAAGAAGTGTGACAAATTTCAGAAAAATATTTTAATTCGTAGGTTCTTCAAATGCAGATCAAATCAGGAAAAAAAGTTCAAATGACCCTCACTAAAAGCATGAAAAAGATTAAAATATTCAGTGCAAAACGGAAACAAATTTCAAATGTTCAATTCTCCAGAAATTTGATAGTTTCCAGGTGGAGTCTTTTCAGAGACAGATTATATTTTCAAACTCCATTTCTTTCAACCTTTATCCGAAACTTAATAAATCAACAAACTTACTTAGCAAAATTGGATTTCCGATGCAAAAGAACCAAAGAGGGACAAAAACATTCGACCACCCAGCAAAGGAGGTTTTTAAATTATGTGCTGCATTTTCCACCCAAAATCCCACAAATCACCCTCAACTCTATGGGTTTTCCTTTCTCTAACCATAAACCTTAGTCACTTGAACTTCTCCGTTGCGACTAACAAAGATGCAAAAGATGGCTCACAGTTTCAGTGTGTTTTGTGGTTACTATTCGGTGACGGTTTCGGTTTCGTTTGTTTTTCATCAACAACGATTTGTAGGAGAGAAAATTAAGTTTTCAGGAGAAAATTCATGCCCAATTGTTTTTTTTCCTTGTTGTTTACTTGAAAAGACAATCAACAGACAACAATAAGTGTTGTGGTACATAATGCAGTGTGTCCTAACCTAACATGTGACGAAGACGACGCGACACGACTGGAGTTTAAACCAGGGTGAAAACCAGCCGAATGAAATGGAAAACTTTTATGGTTTGGTAGTTTTGTTTTTTTGTTTTGTTACTAATTCGAAAGAATGCTTGTTTGAATGTCGTTTCGTGATTTTTTCCTTGTACTTTTGTTTTTTTTCTGTCTGTTACCGGTGAACAAATTTATGTTGCTTTTTCTCTGTCTTCACCACCTTCTTGGCGAAGGTGGATGTTGATTGAAGTTTAGTGTAGGGTGTTTGGTGAGGTGGAGGAGCTTAAATTGAAGGGCAAATGCTCTGTTTTGTTGGTTTTGTTTTTTTTCTTGTTCTCTCTTATTTTTTTGCTAGTGAGTCTAGATAGTGTGGAAGAGAATGGAAAATTATGTTCAATTAAATCGTTTTGGTGCAGCAGCGTTTAGCGATTGGAAGTACTAGTTTACACGGAATTAAGATATAAAACTGACATTGGTACGTCTGGCTAGGGCCTTTGCTGGGCTGCACTTGTTGCGTGAGTCATTTACAACATCGAGTTATATGTACTTGATTCGCGTCTATGAGCTGATAGTGCAGTGAAAGAGGGAGATAAAAAAGACTATTCGAGGGGCAGTTTGTGAAAGGTTATGGAGCCGGGTTGAGGTTTGTTGTTCCGATTAGTACCGATCCAAGATCCGACACATTGCAAGATACTTCGAGCGAATGGTTATTGGCCGTTTACAAACCGATAACACCTGTCAGAGAGTTGAGTATCGCTCCAAGATGTTTGTAATTCAAAGGTGCTGTTTTTCCCTACGTAAAAAAAACAAAAAATACGAATTTTTTCGATCCGTAATCATTATCGTGGTTCAATTCCTTGAAACTGTTTATCTCACTCGATCAGTTGTTCTCTCGATACTCCTCACTATTTAATCTTTTTTAAGCTGTTCTCACAATCCACTTAATTGGATTCAGCAAAATGCTACAGCTATCCTTCTGGCTCGTTCAAGACTGTTCTCTCAACTCGCTTGAAATTTCAATCGATTTGTTCAGACTGTCCCCCAACTCGCTTTAAATTTCTTTCGAATTTCTCAACTCAACTCGCTTTTCAGTTTCAAACTATCCTCTCAACTGGCTTGAATTTTTTACCGTTTTGCTCAGGCTGTTCTCTCAACTTGCCTTTCAATTTCTAGCTGTGCTCTCATTTCGCTTGAAATTTCAATCAATTTGTTCAGGCAGTCCTCTATGCTCGCTTTTTGATATTAAGCTGGCATCTCAACTCGCTTGAAATTTCAATAGATTTGCTCAGGCAGTCCTCTCAACTCGCCTTTCAATTTCAAGCTGTCTCCCCAACTTCAGGCAATCCTCTCAACTCGCCTTTAAAGTTCAAGCTGATTTCTCAACTCACTGGAAATTTCTATCGATTTGATAAGACTGTCCTCCCAACTCTTCTTTCAATTTCAAAGTGTCCTCTCAACTCGCTTGAATTGTTGATCAAAGTGTTCAGGCTGTCCTCTTAAATTACTTGAAATTTCGATCGATTTGTTCAGACTGTACTTTAAACTCACCTTTAAATTTCTAGCTGTCCTCATAACTCACTTGCAATTTTCTATCGATTTGTTCAGGCTGTCCTCTTAACTCGCTTGAAATTTCTATCAGATTGTTAAGGCTGTTCTCTCAACTTACCTTTAAAACTCAAGCTGTTCTCTCAACTCGCTTGAAATTTCTATCGCTTTGTTCAGGCTGTCAACTCGCCTTAAAAATTCAAAGTGTTCTCTCAATTCGCTTGATATTTCTATCGATTTGTTCAGGCTGTCCTCTCAATTCGCCTTTCAATTTGAAGCAGTACGCTCAACTCGCTTGAAATTTCTATCTACTGGTTCAGCCTGTCCTCTCAACTTGCTTGAAATTTCTATCGATTTGGTCGGTTAGTCCTCTCTGCTCGCTTTTTGATTTTAAGCTGGCATCTCAACTCGCTTGAAATTTTAATCGATTTGCTCAGGCAGTCCTCTCAACACGCCAATCAATTTCAAGCTATGATCTTTACTCAATTGAAATTTCTATCGATTTGTTTAGGCTGTCCCCTCAACTTGCCTTTGAAATTCAAGCTGTTATCTCAACTCACTTGAAATAACTTTCGATTTTTTTAACAGTCTGTTCTCTCAACTCGTCTGTGTCTCAATTTCCAGCTGTCCTCTTAACTGTCTTGAAATATCTTTCTATTTGCTCAGGCTGTCCTCTCAACTTGCCTTTCAATTTCCAGCTGTCCTCACAATTCGCATGAAATTTCTAATTTCTATAAATTTATTCAGTCTGTCCCCCAACTTGCTTGAAGTTTCTTTCGATTTATTCAGGTAGTCCTCTCAACTCGCCCTCCAGTTTCAAGCTGTCCTTTTTAAAAAGCGGTTCTCTCAACTTGTTTGAAATTTGTATGGTTTTTTAGGCTGTCCTCTCAACTCTCTTGAAATTACTATTGATTTGTTTAGACTTTTTTCTCAGCTCGCCTTTTAATTTTAAGCTATGTTCTGTACTCGATTGAAATTTCTATCGATTTGTTCAGGCTGTCCTCTCAACTAGCCATTTAACTTCAAGCTGTCCTCTCAACTAAATTGGAATTTTTATCGATTTTTTGTATCTCTTCAGGCTGTCTTGTTAACTCGCCCTTAAATTTTGAGCTGTCCTCTAAACACGCTTGAAATTTCTATCGACTTGCTCAGGCTGTCTTCTCAACTCGCCTTTCAACTTCAAGCTGTTCTCTCAACTCGCTTGAAAATTCTATCGATTCGTTCAGTCTGTTCCCCCAACCCGCTTTAAATTTCTATCGCTTTTTTTCAGACTGTCCTCTCAACTCGCCTTTCAATTTCAAGCTGTCCTCTCAACTCACTTCAAATTTCTATAGATTTGTTCAGTATGTCCTCTAAACTCGCTTGAAATTTCAAGCTGTCCTCTTATCTCGCTTGAAATTTCGATCAAATTGTTATGGCTTTCCTCTTGACTCGCCTTTAAAACTCGAGCTGTCCTCTCCCCTCGCATGAAATTCCTATCGAATTGTTCAGGTTATCCTCGCAACTTACCTTTCAATTTAAAGCTGTCCTCTCAACTCGCATGCAATTGTTATCGATTTGTTCAGGCTGTCCTCTCAATTTATCATTCAATTTCTGTCTCAACTCGCTTGAAATTTTTATTGATTTGTACTGGCTGTCCTCTCAACTCGTTTGAAATTTCTGTTGACTTGTTGGCAGTCCTTCCAACTCGTCTTTCAATTTCAAGCTGTCCTCTCAACTCGCTCAAAATTTTTATCAATTGGTTCATACTGTCCTCTCAAATTGTTTGAAATTTCTATCGATTTGTTCAGACTGTCCCCTCTACTCGCCTTTCAATTTCAACCTGTCCTCTCAACTCGCTTGAAATTTTTATCGATTTGTTCAGGCTATCCTCTCAACTCTCCTTTCAATTTCAAGCTGCCCTCTCAACTCGCTTGAAATTTCTATTGAATTGATCAGGCTATTCTCGCAATTCACCTTTCAATTTAAAGCTGTCCTCTAAACTCGCATGCAATTGTTATCGATTTGTTCAGGCTGTCCTCTCAACTCAACTCATTTTATTTCAGGCTGACCTCTCAACTCACTTGAAATTTTGATCTATTTGTACTGGCTGTCCTCTCAACTCACTTGAAATTTCTGTTGACTTGTTGAGGCTGTTCTCTCAACTCACCAATCAATTTCAAATTGTCCTCTCAACTCGCTTATAGTTACTATCGATTTGTTCAGGAAGTCCTCCCAGCTCGCCTTTCAATTTCAAGCTGTCCTTTCAACTCACTTCAAATTCATGTCAATTTGTTCAGTCTGTCCTCTAAACTCGCTTGAAATTTCAAGCTGTCCTTTTATCTCGCTTGAAATTTCTATCTAATTGTTATGGCTGTCCTCTCAACTCGCCTTTTAATCTCGAGCTGTCCTCTCAACTCGCATGAAATTTCTATCGAACTCACCTTTCAATTTAAAGCTGTCCTCTCAACTCGTATGCAACTGTTATTGATTTGTTCAGGCTGTCCTCTCAACTTGTCATTCAATTTCAGGCTGTCCTCGTGACTCACTTGAAATTTTTATCGGTTTGTACTGGCTGTCCTCTCAACTGGCTTGAAATTTCTATCGATTTGTCAGGCTGTCCTCTCAACTCGCCTTTCAATTTCAAGCTGTCCTCTCAACTTGCTTGAATTTTCCATCTTTTTGATAAGGCTGCCCTACAACTCGCATGAAATTTCTATCGAATTCTTCAGGCTGTTCTCTTATCTTGCTTGAAATTACTATCGACTTTAACAGCCTGTCCTTTAAAATCACCTTTAAAATTGAGGCTGTCCTCTCAACTCGCTTGAACTTTCTATCGATATGTGCAGGTTGTCCTCTCATCTCGCTTTTCAATTTGGAATTGGCCTCTCAACTCGCTTTCAATTTCTAGTGATTTATTCATGCAAAAAAGTTATTTGGTTATGATCTAGAAAGGCTCCAGCAGTGATGTCAGTTGAATAGAGTGTTCTTCATTGCCAAAAGACATACTCTTTTTCATCAGATAATAATTTTTTGTCTAATTGCTCGTATCCTTATTATGGGTTTCAAATAAATTGTTAGGCAGAAATTTTTGTTTATAGAATTTATACATCGGCACAAAACCGGATAACAGGTTTGATCTCACAGAAAAAAAAGTTTATTTGTTTTTTAATTTAATTTTATTTCGGAAATTTAGGCCTCTCACTGTTGAGCCTTTCTTTGTCAATTGAAATAATTCATATAATTTTTCTGAACAAAATATTAAATTTTCCCATACAATCCCATAGGTAAGTTTTGAGCCAAAACGAAGCTTCTTAGCCCCTATGGTTTGAAAAAATCAAAATGACTCCAAATTGACTCAGTCTGCTCGTTGCTTCTGGAAGCAATCAATATTTATCTAAAACCTCTAGATTTCTCAATAATTATTATCAACGTTGAGAAGAGCAGCTAGTTTTGTTTTATAAATTTGCAAGTTGGTCGGATTAATTTGTTTGTAACGTACTAAAAAATCTTTATAAAGTTCTTGGCAAATGGAACATGATTTCAACATTTCTTTTCAACTATTTTTACGTTACATTCTCAGGCGGTTATTGTCAAACAGTATTTTGAATCAGGGCTATAAAAAGTACTCTCTCGTGGAGGAGGATTATAGTGTCAAAGTTTTTTTTCTACACATTTTAACCATCTGTGTCTACGTCATAGATAAAATACAATTTCCAACTTGCACAATTTCCTAGTTTGTCTGAAAATTTATTCTTGAATTATGTGTATATTTAGATGTTTTTTAACGTTTTCAAACATTGTTTGAAACTTTCCAACAGTTTCTTCTTATTTTAAACTATGATTACTAATTCATCCTATTTTCTTTCATTTCAGGTAAACTACATTTTGAATCATCACAATTATTTGAGTAAGGTAATTTTTAACGATAATAGGTAATGCTAAATCTATGAAAAGCTTTTATGCGTATCTAAACAAAACGAATGAAACGTTTTAAATCTTATACATAGTTAATGGAAGTATGAACTCCACTAAAAAAACACAAAAAAAAAGAGAGGAGCATCAAAGAGGTTTCCTTAAAAAACACACTTCTCGAATCCTTTTCCCACCCAACGTCGACGACCGACAAGAGAAAGAAGGGTTCGCATCCTATACACTTTTAAAACCTCAGAATGAAAGTGAAAGGACTTGTTTGTGTTTCTTTACGTTACCGTAACTTATTGATGTTTTTTTGATCCGTGGCATCCGGAACCGACTAGCTGCTGTTGGTGGTCCTGGTTCGACAAATTTAAAACCTTCTAGTACATCGGTTTAAGACAAGCAAAAAAAACAGCGAAAAAACGAGGTGCAAACCCAAAATCCATTACATAAATCGCTCCTGGAGGCGCATGCAGATCGCCTTTGAAGAATCTGAAACCCCAAAAAAGCAAAACCAAACTGAGTCAGGAAGGCTGAGAGCAAAAACTAGTTTTCTTGCATCAACCTTCAACAGCAGCAGCAACACGTCCGAAAGAAAAACAACATCTCAACTGATCCGATTTTTTTTTGGATTTTTGCGCTACATAACATCACACCCCGGGACTTGAACCCCGACCGACAACCGAACCGAAGTCCAAGTTAACAACTTTGTCAGAACAACGCGGATTTACCTTTTTTTCCCCGGCCAGTCGGCAAGTCAAGGGAAGAAACCGAAAAAATACCGAAATGAAACCACCGTAACATTGAGAAGTTGAAACAAAGTCAAACCGATACGAATGTGTGTTGTTTAATGTGGAGAAAGGATTTCTGACCTTAATGTGATTGCCTTCTCGGTGTTTTTGCTTTCCTTTTGGATTTGGTCTTGGTTGGATCCGGTTGAAGTTTTATTTTGATATTGGAATTAAGATTTCCCACACCGAACTACTCACGTCGCAACCTGAGGAGACTTATTACTTGCCCATTGCGTTCATTAGGAGGTAAATTTATGACAGTTCACTGATCGACTTTATTACCTACCTCTATGGGAGGAAAACGAGATCTCATTACGGATGGGGCTTGATTTATGACTATTGGTTCTGGAAACCATTAAAGGGCTTAATTATGAGAACGCACACGGGCCCTCAGGGCCCTGGAATGAGTTATACGCCCAGAAAGTTATTTGAAACGCGCTGATGTTGCATCAAACCAGCTTTGGGCTACAAAGTTTAATGGCCCGATATGCTCAACTAGAAACAAGCAAACATTTTTAAACCCGATTTTAATGGTCTGAAATGTGTGTCAACTCAACTTTTTTTTTTATTTACTTGTTATTTTCATTTGCTAAAACCTTTAAAAAGAAAACAATAGAATATTAAAAGTTTCCTTATTATAAGATATTTCCATATGAAACTTATCGATTTTTTTTTCCAAACAATACAATGCTTTTGACGATATGGAGTATTTGTTAGAGTAACCAAGTTAGCCTTGATCACTAACGAAGAATGTCATGTTAGGAAAATAAAACTTTAGTTGTTACCAGACTACCAAACACATCAGACGCCTTTTAATTACTGCGTTCATCAGGTTATGCGCCCAGCCTCTGACCTGTGAGTTCTGGTATAACGATGGAAAGCGAAGATTCCAAGAAATGGCTTTTCGATGGGACCAACATCGACAATTGGTTGTTCCGGATGCATATCCTTTTGGAAGAGAAGGGTCTCATGGACTGCGTGGAACGTTGCGCAAGTGAGGAACCTTATGCAAGGGATTTGGCCACGGACACACCGGAAGTACGGACTGCGAAGGCCGCGAAGCGTGCTGAAAGGTTGCAGCGAGATCGTCAATGCAAATCGGTGATTGTTCATCGGATTGCCGAAAGCCAGCTTGAGTACGTGAAGGACAAGCGTTCTGCGAAAGATATGTGGGACACCCTGAAGAACACGTTCCAACGGAAAGGTTTCGGCAGCCAAATTTTTCTCCGCCGGAAACTGCTGACGATGAAGCTACATGAAGATGTCGAGATCCAAAGTCACCTACTGGAATTCGACAAGGTTTTGCGAGATTTGAAGGCGAGTGGAGCAAAAATCGACGAACAAGATGCAATTTGTTATTTGCTGCTGACTCTCCCTCCATCCTACGACGCATTGGTGACCGCCCTGGATACTGTGGAACCCGCAAGGCTTAACCTAGGATTCGTTAGAACACGCTTATTGGACGAGGAGACTAGGCGAGTCAACAAGAACATGGGCGAAGCATCTGGAGGAACCGTGTCGGCATTTGTAAGCAAAAAGTTCACCTTCAAATGCTACAACTGTGGTCAGTCGGGACACAAGCGGGCTGACTGTAAAGAGAAATCTGCGGACTGGAAAGAGCGTTCAGTTTTCAAGAAGGACGCTGGTCGGAAGCAGAGAGGCAAAGCTCACGTCGGTGTTGAAACGGATATTACTTTTCTGGCAGCGAGTGGCGAAGAGGCGCTTCTTGTCAAGAAAGCGGAAGCAGAATCGAAAATCGACTGGTATGTAGACTCGGGGGCGACGAACCACATGCTAAACTCCGAGGCCTATTTTGAAGAACTGCACAAGTTATCGGAACCGATTCGAATCATCGTTGCCAAAAGCGGTCAGTGCATGGAAGCGGATTATGCTGGTACTGTGCGAGCGGAAACCGTTGTCAACAAAAGACGGTACAGAGCTGTTCTGGAAGAGGTTCTGTACGTTCCGAAACTCAGTTGCAATTTATTTTCTGTGCGACGAGTTGAGCAAGAAGGATTCAAGGTGACGTTTTTCAATGGCAAGGTCGAAATCGAGAAGAATGGGAATTTGTTTGCTACCGGAAGGCGAGGTCGATCGTTGTACAACCTGGACATCTACATGCCGCAACCGAATTCGAATGCAATGTTGGCCAAAGCAGACAATATTGGTTTGTGGCATCGACGATTTGGGCACCTTGGTGTTGCGAATCTACAGAAGCTGTGGTCCAACGAGATGGTCATTTCGAAGGAGACGATATCCAAAGCGAAACTGGACACCGTTTGTGAAGCTTGCGTTGCTGGAAAATTTTCACGATTACCGTTTGCCAAGGTTGAAGAACCGAAATCTAGAAGACCGTTGGAATTGGTTCATACGGACGTATGTGGGCCATTCAACCCACGTACATGGAACCGAAAACGTTATTTTGTGTCGTTTGTGGATGATTTCACACACTTCACGGTGGTTTACCTGTTGGAAGCGAAGGACGAGGTTTTTGAAAAATTCCTGGAGTACCGAGCGAAAGTGACGGCCTATTTTGGATCGAAAATTGCCAGGTTGAGGTGTGACAATGGCGGTGAGTACGCTAGCAACAAGTTTCAGAAGATGTGTTGTCAAGAAGGCATCTCAATCGAATTCACCGTTCCCTACACCCCACAACAAAACGGTGTAGCAGAACGGATGAATAGGACGCTGCTGGATAAATCGAGGTCGCTGATTTTCGACTCGGGATTGCCGAAAATGATGTGGGGTGAAGCTGTGTTGACCGCTGCCTACCTTGGAAACCGAAGTCCGACGTCAGCACTACGAGAAATGAAAACGCCCTACGAAATGTGGTACCAGAGGAAGCCGGATGTGGACAACTTGAAGGTCTTTGGTTGTTCTGCATATACCCACGTTCCTAAGCAACATCGAAATAAGCTTGATCCGAGGGCCGAGAAGAATGTGATGATCGGTTACGCCACTAACGGTTATCGCATTTGGAATACGACGAAAAAGAAGCTTTTTGTTTCAAGAGATGTAATGTTCGATGAGAAGCCGAGGTCTAGAGCATGGACGAATCCGGAAGAGGAAATCACAGAACCCGTGACGGAGGTACCGTTGCCAACTGAATTGGAAGAACCTGATGATGAGAAGGTGGATCCTAAAAATAATTTTGTTGATACGTTGGTCGAAGAAGATGAACTGGATCCTCAGCCAAATGAAGCAGTGACAGCAGAAAGGCCGAAACGTAAAACGTGTGCTCCGAAGAAGTTCCAGGATTACCAGATTTCGTGCCATGCTGAAGCGTTGGTTGAATACGCACTGAATGCTGAAAGTTTTGTGGAAGATTTGCCGAAAACTATCGAGGGCCTGAAACAACGTGATGACTGGAAATTTTGGAAAACGGCAATCGAGAGCGAATTAGAATCTTTGCGGCGGAATGAAACTTGGGAATTGGTGCCGAGGCCGCTGAACAGAAATGTTATCGACAGCAAATGGGTTTTCTGCGTGAAGCGAGATGCCAACGGTGATGTGGAACGTTACAAGGCCCGACTAGTTGCGAGAGGTTATTCGCAGCGTAAGGATCTGGATTACAACGAGACGTTTGCCCCTGTTGCTAAAGTCACGACGGTGAGAATATTGTTAGCAATTGCGACACAACGAAACTACTTCATTCATCAAATGGACGTCAAGACCGCGTTTTTGAATGGTCGATTGAAGGAAGAGATCTTCATGAGCCAGCCGGAGGGATATGATTCTGGTGACCGGAATTTGGTGTGCCGTCTCAAGAAATCTCTTTACGGATTGAAGCAAGCGCCTAGAAGCTGGAATGAAGCCTTCAACTCCTACGTTCTCGAACTTGGATTCGAGAGGTCGAAACTGGACAGCTGCCTATACAAGTTTGAAGCTGGAAAGAATGTCATCCACCTGCTCCTTTATGTGGATGATATTCTATTGGTATCCAACGATGTAGCTGAGCTGGAAAAATTGAAAATGAAATTGTCAAAGAAATTTGAAATGAAAGACATGGGTGAAACAAAGCAATTCCTTGGGCTGAAGATAGATCGTGAACCTGGAAAAATGAAAGTCAGTCAACCGAAGTACATCAGTAATCTATTGAGGCGATTTGGAATGCTGGAATGTAACCCCGTGTCAACTCCGATGGAAGCAAACTTGAAATTAGAACGCAATGAAAATGCTGAAACAACCAAGAAACCCTACAAGGAACTCATTGGCTGTCTGACCTATCTAACAGTTTCGACGAGGCCGGACATCAGTGCAGCTGTGAACTATTTCAGTCGTTTTCAAGCATCTCCAACCGAAATTCACTGGACTCATCTGAGACGAATTCTGAGGTATCTGAAAGGCACTTCGGACATTGGTTTGGTCTATCAACGTCAGCAAGAGATGGAACCCTTGATTGGATATGCCGATGCTGATTGGGGGAGCAACGATGACAGAAAATCGATTTCTGGTTTCGTATTCCAGATTTATGGATCAACGGTGTCCTGGGCTACCAAGAAGCAAACCACTATTGCCTTATCATCAACAGAAGCAGAATACGTGTCAATAAGCCAAGCTGCCTGTGAAGCTGTATGGCTCCGCAATCTACTAACGGAACTTGGAGTCGTTTTGAAGACTCCTACCGTATTATATGAAGATAACCAATCTTGTATCCGAGTAGCTGAGGAGCCCCGAGACCACAAGCGGTTGAAACACATTGACATACGATACAACTTCATCCGAGAGTGTGTGCAGAATGGAATCATCAAGCCGGTGTATGTTGCCTCCAAGGATCAAGTAGCAGACATCTTTACTAAAGGCCTTACCAGAGGACCGTTCCAGTACCTGCGTATGAAGCTCGGATTACTTGGTTAAGCGAGGGTGTTAGAGTAACCAAGTTAGCCTTGATCACTAACGAAGAATGTCATGTTAGGAAAATAAAACTTTAGTTGTTACCAGACTACCAAACACATCAGACGCCTTTTAATTACTGCGTTCATCAGTATTGAGGTAATATTTTTTGTGTCAAAAAATCAGTATTTTATCTCTTTCATTGAACTTTGTATTCCCAAATAAAGATCATTTAATGCAAGTTACAAAAATTGTTCAAAAGCCAACCGAACTTTGAATTAAGTATTAAAATACATCAGTTTTCTAAAACGGTTATTTTTACAATTAACACGGTGTCTGAAAGAAAGTTGTACTTTCCAATGCAAAAGTCTTAGATTTTTTTATAATTGAAAGACGCTTAGCTCTACTTACTGCAAAAGTCAGAGAACCAATTATTTTAATAAACTCTTCTGAGACCTGAGACATTTTTTTCAAAGGTTTTTCAGTGACACTTTACCAACTTTGTGGATTTCATGTAATAGACCTAAGACATGATACCTAAGACATGTCACATGAAACATGAAACTTGAGAACTGAAGCCTGAGAACTAAAATCTTACATATGAGACGTAAGAGCCTGAGACTTGAGTCATGAAACAGCAGACATATTATGTACATGATAGATCTGAATCCTTGATCCTGAGAGACTTTGAGACCTGAGAAAAAAGACATTAGACATCAGACCTAAGACTTTAGAGATGAAACCTGAGGCCTGAGGTCTGAGGCCTGAGTCCTAACACATTACACGGAAGACGAGACACATGAGACATAAGGCATGAGATAAGTAAACCTGAATCATTGATACTTAAGACCTGAAACACGATTTACTTCTCAATTCTCACAATTTACTACTTATTTTCCACGTCAATCGTCTCACCTCTCATGTCTCACTTTTCATCTCTCATGTCTAACATATTATTGATTTCTTGCACTTCTTACGTTCTACTTCTCATTCCTACTGTCTCACTGTAAAACTGTCTCACTGTAAAACTGTCTCACTTCTCACGTCTCATTTCTCATGTCTCATGTCAGCCGTCTTAATTTTCTCTTCTCACTTTTAACATTCCACTTTCCATTGCTACTGTCTCTCTTTGCACATCTCAGTACTCACGGCTAAAGTCGCACTTCTTATTTTTCTCTCCTCACGTCTTTCTTCTCATTTTTTACTTCTCACTTCTATTTGCACACGTATTATTTCTCGCTATTGGTTCATTTGGTTCACATTTGGTTCGATTGGTTAATTTCCATATAAAAATAGTAACCTTTCACATAAATTTGAACAGGATAATCTGAAGTAAATAGCATTTATGGGGATTCTTTGTGACAAAACAGTTTCTCCTTATTTACTTGAAAATTTAGAAATTTATACTTTGAGATACATTATTATGAGGACTTCTGTAAACTAATATTTGAAACTAGGAAAAAGTTGGACTTTCTACTCAAATTTGGAATGACCCTCCTATCAAAACAAATAACTTTTATTGAAAATCTTTCACCCTTTTCAATTATTTTTGAAGGTTTTCATTCTTTTCATTGTTGATCGATTGTTTAACCTAAGACACGGGTATCACAAGGATGGTACAGTTTTATATATAAAATGAATTCATCTTTTTGTTCATGTTTGATTGCATAATTTAGCATTTTCAGGGACATACGTGAATGTAAAAATATGGTCAAATTTATGTTTACAATCATTTCATAAGCGAAAATTCAGGATTGTTTATTTTTGTCAAAAGTACACAAACTTAACCTAATGTCTTTCTTTATTTTTTTTTTCGTTTAAAAGAAAAAGGAAGATACAAAATTTGAACATCAACTTTGTTTTCAACAACAAGATTGAATGTAATTATTTTGAAATATTTTCTCAAATCACTTTTAGCTGGTTGACTGGGTTTAAATTAAATTGATTATTTGCAAAATTTTAATTTTGCTTCTAAAAGCCTTGTATTTGTTCAAAATATCAAAAATATTGTTTTTACGGATTTCTCAGATGAAATGAAAAAAAAACGCAAGTTTTTGTCCGGTAGTGATCTTTATGGACATTGAAAAAATTTGTCTGTGGATTTCTGCATGTTTCGTTTTCCCCTGAAATGTAGTTTTCTTGATTTCATGAAAAAATAACAACACTTCTCAGAGCTGATCGTGTCATGAACAGAATTTATTGCAGTGGCTTAAAATGCTTTAAATAGTCTTTTAACAATAATTTGCTTACATTTTGCACATATTCAAGATATAACATTGCTCAAAGCATGAAATGACTAACAAAATGTTCCAGTAAAGTAGGACACTTTTTTTCAGAATGAAACTCCATAAATTCTCTTTACTTCAGATTATTCTGTTCAAATTTATGGAAAAATTAGGTTTTTTAATGTCGATAAATCATCCTGAACCATTTATCAATCTTCAAATAATAAGTACGTTGTAAGGATGCTGTTTCTGTTCTTGGTACAATCTGCGATGAGAAGTTCCATTGGAGTTGGAAGTGTGAAGGCAAATGTTTTCACAGTGAGCAGTATGATTTTGCCTTTGAAAAACCAATAGGGTAAAAAATTGAAAAAAATTAAGTGTTCCAGGCCCCACGATGGATTATTTCAAATTTGAACTCAAATGGAAGGGGAAAGGCCCAACTTTCATATGGTGCTAAAATTAGCAGTGCCGTGGAGTCTATTAAAGGGGATAATTCTGAATTGAAAAAGCGGAAAGATCTTTGATTGAAAAAACATTTCAGAAGAAGACCAATTTAAACAGTAATTAGAGACAAACTTTAATCGCCAAATTCAAATTGTTCGAAGAGATAAATTAAAAAAAAACATGCTGAACTTTGTCTTCAATTCAAAAATGATGAAGTTTATTTACTTGAACACCTACAAACTAGCAGTTTTGTCAAAATACACTGAGAATGGAGGCAAGCAGAATCAAGAATATTCCGCAGCTTTACACATGAATAAAATTACTAGAGCTTCATATATGTAAAATCGGTAAATCCTTCGCCTATAAATATGAAATTTAGGATAAATTCCAACTCTCAATTGATATCTAGCAATGAGCATTCAAATGCTCTTCAACGATCTTAATCCGAATGAAGGAAAATTGAAAGCTTCCGGGAACCGCAGAATAGCAATTGCTCAGAATTTTCACAGAAGGAGATCAACGAACACAGAATAAAAAATGCACAAAATTCCTACATATCACCCTCCAATTTTAAAATGTCTGTAGATAGTTGAAGGCTACAGCTTGTTGAATATGTTATAACTATATATTATTTGTTTTTCTGTCAAGTTTTCGTTTTATTAGGAACTATTCTCAATGCTGCTACAATACAAGACACTTCAGGAGAGTTTTTATATTATAAACGCTGTTTGAAGAAATATTTCTCATTTTCTCAGCAAAATATTAATTTGGCGAGTTTTAGCCTTCATTTTCCAAACAAATTTTAAGACTTCAAGTTGACGAACATGTCCCTTTAGATCAGCACTGAACCTTTTAGCTTCAAAATTCAAATGTCCTTAAAACGCGCGTACAAGTTATGCCGTATATTTTTTGTTCGATAAAAAAATGTGAAGGTTAATCATGAAAATGTCATCAAATAAGGTTAAAATATGGTGAATTGTTAAGCATTGTGAGTTCAAATCGATCATTTTTTTTCTTTTTAAAACCTTTGGCTTCGCGCGGATCAAATTTCTTCGGTTTTTATTTTACGAAGTACTAGCCTAGCCAACTAAAAAGAAAAAAATAACAAACAAGCTGTTTATAAAAAATTGTAAAATCCTATCTTACAAATTCTTTTCAGATCTTCCTGATTAGTGTAAAATTAAAAACATCCTGGTAAAACTATTTGAGTACCTAGGTAAATTTATCACAGATCAACACTTTTTTTCAACCTTTAAATGCCATTTCCAACCACGATACGCAAAAAAATTCTTCTCAAACAAAACATTTTTATTTCGATTATGGCACTCTAAAAAACTCTGAATCTAACAAAGACCACAAAAAGATCCAACAAAATTCATCTAAAGTTGGAAAGTGGAATGAAAAGTGTATAAATATTTTATTTTTATTATTATGGTAATGAGACGACTTGAGGTCAATTTCAAATTTTCAAACTATGTTTATGAAGTTTCGTACCGATTCGAAACATATCCGTAATTTTTGCAGAACTTCAATATTAACATGAGTAAATGTTTACTTGAAGGATTTCATCAGAAAATTTTAAATTTCGTTTTGCTTAACGAACATGTTCTTTCCTTTTAACTCTGAAACCGAGACATTTTATCTTTTTTTGAACCAAATTCTAAAATCCTCAATGGAATTTTTTTTTCCTTTTTTCATGGAAAATTAAATTTTTGTTAAACAGCCTCTCTAATACTTTCAATAATCTTACAATCAAACATCTAGTATATTCCGAGCAGACATTTTCGGCTAAATTATTCCTTATTTTGCTATCACGCCCTGAAAGTAAAACCTGATATAAGATTGCCCAAATAAAGGTGGTACCACCAAAATTTGGTTCTTACTTTTCATATGTGGATACCATAATCAAGCCCAAAAACCTTAACGATACCTCGTTTTGCAACCATTTTAAAATAAATTTTGAAAGCACGGCAATGCCATTTTTTTGGTGTCGAATGAGATGAAAATTCGGTATCGTTATGCTTTCAAAATTCCTCTAAAAAAACTAGTTAAACGAGGTATCAAAATACTTCTAGTAAAACCAAAATAAGTTTAGATGCAATAAGTGTTCCTTTTCTATGACAATAAAATGGATTAATGGTGCCTTGTTCAGCTAGTGATGTTATACGCCGAATTTTTGAAAATTTATATTTTAAAACAGACATCTTAAAATGTTGTTCCCTGTGCAATGATACTTTAACGATACCTAATTTTGCCATGTCTGAGAAATAAACATTGTTAATACTGTTAATAATTTTAATAAACATTGTTATCAGCTCAAGTGATATTTGAACATGAATTTTCATCACAGAAATTTGAATGCCAAATCATGCCATCATTAGGATCACACGTTTCTACTCAATGAAAAAAATGAACCATAATAATGCCTTATTTAGCTATCGTAGAGAATTCGACACCTTATAGTGCTATCGTTCAGCTATCGATGCTTAACATTGGTGCTGGTTTGCCATCATCTTTAAATATATGTAGGCATTGAAACTTAACTTTGCCATCGTGAGAATTGTGACGCTCAATTATTCTATCATTTAGTATTGTTAGCTCATTTTGATAACCGTTTGTTATCCATTTAGGCATCAAAGTCTACTCGGGCTCTGTTTTAAGACAGATGACCGATCTAATAGACTTTTTATGGTGTGCACACTTTCAATTTTATGTTATATCATCTCAAGTATTCTATATCTACTTAGGATATTTGCCAAAAAAAAATTGAAGAAAGTCCGGCCAGTTCGGTTGCCCGAATTTCGATAAAAAAGTTATTCACATTATTTGTAAAATCTAACAAAAAAAACTCAAATTGTGTTAAAATAATTTTTCATTTTTATTTACGTCCAAAAAGAAAATATTTAGGGCAAGTTTTATCCAAATAATCGTTACTTGTGTTTTGGAAGCCTAAAATACGATATAAAATCTGCTGATGAGGGTTAATGAAGAAAAAATATTCTAATTGTTTTATTTTTCATTTTTACTGAATAATTCCGTGGTGTTCACAAATTTGCCCGGATATTTCACGGATTTTGGGTTGAACACTTTGTAATCAAATGTCCGGATTCTGCCAGATTTTTGAATAAAATTGCCTTTATTTGTGCGGCCCGGATACGTCCGGAAAACATTCTAACAACCTTATACATTTGGAAATGAAAATGAAAATTAGGTTGTAAAACACCTGATTCAACATTTTTTGCTAATTTTTGAGCATTGAATTGAAGGATAAGTATCGTTGATATGTTAAAATTTTCTGTCTCTGTCTATTCATTGCAAATTTTCAACAAAGGTGTCCATATGAATTTTATCTCAAACCCGATAATATGTCTATTTGAAGACTAAACTTTCTTTTAGTACCAACAGCTTATTTTTTTAAACCACTTTGTTCACACAGAAACGAAACGAAAGTATATTAATCCAATAGTAACGACACAGCATTAATCGAATTCATTCCAAAGCTCTTTTAACCGAAACATTACGACAAATCGCTCTGGCGGGCGGTGTCTCTGAAACAAAGCAGTACAACACAAATTTCACACGTGAAAACAAATAAAAATCCCTCCTAATCTCTGCAACATTTATTGTCGTCAGTCGCACTTTCGCTTTTCTTTCTTTCCCAAATCTTCCCCTTCAATCTGCCGTTAAATCGGACCTGGTTCAAATTAGTCGATTAATAGTTTCGATTCGGATATCTTTGTGCCGGTTGTGTTTGTCTGGTTTGCTTTTTTTTCTTGTGTCTGAAGTTAATATTACTCAATTCGTTTATTTGCTTCTATTCAATCTGGAACATTGAGAGGAACAGAGCAAAAAATAAATGGAGGCTGGAATGTTGTCCATTTGTAGCAATTTTGACTTTAATACACGAAAAAAACACACAAGAAATCTTGGCAGGTTGTCCCACCTTTAAAGACCGTGTTTTAAACTAAAGCTGCAAAGATAATTGAAGCTGCTAAAATTCCAGCAAAACCTAAATACAGCTGGGTGGAGGAAAGTGAAATTTGTTACTTTTATCTAATTTCCGTTTGAAAATGGATCTATCAGCTCGATTGATGATGGGAGACAGTTGAGTTGAGTCAAGCTACGAACTGTACACCAATTCAACTGCTGGCTTTTTGAATGATGTGCAACAAAGTTGTGCCATAACGCCACTTTTTGAACCATTTCTGTCGCATTAAAAAGCAATTGTCGAAGCGATGCAATTGGCATTGTTGCGTTGACATTGTCTGGCAAAATTATGTCAATTTTTGTTTGTTTTCATAAACTGAGGCTTGCATAATAAAAAGCATTGTTTCCAAATCATCAAGGTAAATGTTGATCGTTCAATTATACTAATATTTCAGCAATCTGCTTATAAAATGAAAAAAAAATCATACGCATCAAAATTTCGACCCATGATTGAACATTGCGTTTCATATGTGTAGTAAAAGATTTGTCACAATCAATAAATCTGCTTTTTTGTGTTGTGGTACTTAGCATATACTAGGCTATCTGCACCATTTTATTTTCAAACATGATTTGTTAACAATATTAACCAATAAAATAGTTTAACGACTTATCACCCCAACCTATATATTGACATAAGATTATAAAGCTCGGTTTCTTCTATGAATTTAATAACATGTTAATGGTTTCCACTATATTTCTAAACATCATATTTTATTCTTAGATCACAATATTTTGAACAATCCGTTAAAATATGTCTAATCTTAGAAATGTCTGACAATCTTAACAAATTGTAGCATTTTTATCAAATAAACGCTAACTACTATAGTCCAGTTTGCTCGGATGTTCGATTTCAATAAGATTAATAATGTTATACTATTTGATCCCCAAGTCGTAAGAGAAGGTGTTCTTATTATTGTAATAAAAATTTGTGTGCTTCCTCAATTGTATTAGTTCCAGTTTAGTCGACGATTTCGTACTATGGAAAAAAAATGTTAAGACAAAAATAAATTACTCAATGGAACAAAATTTCTGGTGCCTATGTTTTATCGTCTCCAGGTTTGATGATTTGGCGTTTATTAGTTTAAACATGAATAAGATTTAAGTGAAATCAATAATTAATAAAAAAAAAAATTAAGCAACTGACCTACATGAAAGACAAAAACTTAATCTGAATTTGTTTATTATCCCTCATCCAATTGAACAACAATAACTTATCTAGATAGGTTTTCTAATTTCAGAGGAACATCAATCATATATTGATAAATATTTTTTTTTTCAATCAACAAATTTGTATTTTTATCAAATTTAATATTTCACACAATGGATACCAGTTAACAAAAAAAAATCTCCAGAAAGCAAAATTACTCGCGCTCTTCGGGAAAATTGATCATTGAGTTTAAAACTTTATGTTAAAGAGTTTTAGAAAGAGCCATATAAAATATAAAATTTTCAGACCAATACTTAAATTTGTCTTAAAAACAAAACGCCTATCTTATTGTTGGTAGACAAAATCGTTTACCAATTAAATATGGTATTATCACTACCAAAACATTTGCTGCTTATTCGGTTTGAAAAGAAAAAAAAAGTAGTAGTATTTGATAACATTTCTTCATATTATAAATTTCAAGCTTTATTTAATAAACTTTCCTTTTAACTTTTTATTATATTCAATTATTTTTAGCTATCAGGTAGTTCATTCCTTATTTATAAAACTTTAAAGACTTACAAACTTACAAACTTACTTTGAGTTTAAATCCTTTTCAAAATGTAGCAGTATTTATGGATCTTTAACTTCAATATGAATTCCAATAAGGCTGGAATAAATTTGAGGCCTTACCTTTTCATTTGGAGTTTGAAAAACACATGGGGAAATAATTCTGCAAATTTTCAATGAATTGGAACAAATTGGGCATAACTTACATGCAACCAACTAGCATTCAAACTATATTGCATAAAATCCAAAAATCCTATTATTTAAGATCGAAAATTCGAAAAAAAATCCAGATCAGAAGCTGCTTCCATTCCATATTTCTGTAGTTTGACTTTCGCTCTTTCAACAGAGTTTTCAAAGAATTTATTTAACTCTTTAAATAAAATAGCATCCACTATTTTTATCACTCTTCTGAGTCTGAGTTTTCAGAATGTTTATTTGTTTAGCAATTTTTTAATCAATAAATTTTCAAGATTTTCAAAAAATGCTATCAACAACTTATTCTTTTTAGTAAAACCCAAAAAAATTAACAAACCCAAATCAATATACATTTCAAATACGAAATCAGATTCAAATTTAAAAAAAAAATCAAAAGAAGTGTATGTCTGATTGAGATACAAAGGCAAAAACTTTGTGAAGATTAAGATATTTTTTGGTGTTTGGAATTTTGCAACGTCATTTTTTTTGTGATAACTAAACTTACTCTTTGTCATTTCAATTCTACGTTGATTCGTAATGTGTATAAATGTGAATTTTAAAATGACCTCAACGGCCCCTGAGCTCTTCTAGCGCCCCCCAAATTTCAAAGTTGCACTCATCGCCCTCCTGGAAGCTCTCAACGTCCCCCGGTAGGGATCACTTTGGAAACCACTGTTTTATGGTTTTGTCAAAAAAAAAGTGCAGAAATATTTTGATTTGTACCTATTTTTTTAAATTATTTCAAAAATAAAAGCTCATCTAAAAGTATCTTATTGCATATTTGGATTAAGGGCACTCTAATTGATCAAAATCAGCTATTAAATTCCTTTTAGGTGTGGAGTTAAAATTTAGAAGAACAAGCAACATAAAATAAAATTTTAGGTGAAATTGTTTTTTTTTTTAAGAATAATAGCAGTAAACAAATCACAAGGCTTAAAGCTTACTGATATGATAAATTTGTTTTAATGGAAGAGTCTTGAAGTTAAATAGTTGGTTCAAGTAATTTTGTCTTCTGAGAAAAAAGATATGGAAGTTTTCTTTTTGTTTTGGTTTTTTTTTCCCAAAACTAGAACATTCAGAAAAATCGAAATCCCTAAGTAATTGGAACATAATAAATAAATTAAAAATAACGTTCGTTCTTAATGTAGATATATTGGTTCATCAGTAATGAATGATTGATTTCACTCGAAACTGATATATTAAAAAGCTTACAAACGTCATTAAACAAAAACTCGAAATTACAGATATAATCTTCCAAAAAAAACATAGGTACCAAAAATGTCGATCCCTTGTGTTATTTATAGTCATCTTATCGTGACATTAAAAACTGTAGCAATCGAACAAATTTTTGAATCTAGAAGTACGGGAAGATTGAAAGTACGAATTTTTCTCACTCAGATCATAAATATAGGCATTTCCAATAGGATGTGTTATTTGGAATAACCACTTAGCTTGGTGGATGAAACTTGTTGTCATGTTTTTTTATGTAAACTTTGAAAAGTAGAAACAACTAAGCCATTAATAAACATGGAAACATGAAAGCTTTTTAAACGCGTTAAAATTATAAAATTAAAAAAATTAATTTTTCATACACTTAAAGCTACCAATCGCAAAGTTGCAAACGCTGAAGGTGTTACGATGCATTGAAATTATGCTCTTTTAACATTGAAAATGAAATGTATTCAAGAATATCTATGACAAAAGTTGTTTTGAGAAATTATTTTGCCTTTGAATATTACAACAATTTCATGTTGTGAATATAACCATATTTAACCATTTTTTTTTCGTTTAAGTTCACAGTTTTGCCAACTATTGAGAAAAATCATGAAAATCAAGGAAAATCGTTAAGTTATGGGTAACGCAATCGAACTGAAATCTACGACCAGAGAAAATATAATTGGCTTTGAATAGAAAAGACAGTTTAAAAAAATACACCAATCGTTCGTAAATGCCTTGCAATAAAGCCGTCTATCTACAACAATGCAAATATCAACCTCTATCTAATCCATTTGAATAAATTTGTTGAAACTTGCATCAAAATACTTGATGAAAATGCCAAAAATTATGCCCGAAAACAGAAGAGTTCAAAAAGAATTCAATCACGTTAAACAACACACTCTCTCTTTCCAACTTGACAGGCTGCCTATTTTCGCGGTTGAAAGATTTTCATAAAATTTTTCGTACGATTTTGTTATTGAGTTGAAGGCTGTAAAAGAACAAGAACAGCTCATATAGCAATTCTCCTTTAAAATGAATATTGAAGATTACTTCACAAAATTTACTGTATCTTTGACAAAACTTGAAAAAAAGACTGCGCAAAAATCTATAAAACTTCGTTTTTTGGTATTCACAGATATGCTATATATGATTCGCAAGACTTTGACAAGACGAGGAAAAGCCACTACGGGGTAAAAAAATGTACCGTAGAAGAAAAAAGTTTTGAAACAAAAAAGATGTCTCGATCTTGAATCAGTACAAAGTTGACTTCCAAAACTTGTTTGATGTTTGATCTAAAGTCAAGCTTCATAAAATTCGATTCACGCGATTCAGAATTGTGCCAGTTTCAATAAGAGGTTCAGTTTCACCCTACAAGAAAAGTTCCAAATTAACAATTTATGTTAAATTAGTGTAAAGATGTTAGATGATTAATTTATTATAAACAATAAACAGGCAATTTTATTGTATTTTGGATGGATATTTGCATGGGAAATATCAAAATCAAAGATTTATAGAATACATAATTTAACACTCAAAATATTGAATACTGTATTCCGACTTTACTCAAAAACATAAAATATTTCAACAGAACGTATAAAATAAGAAAACAGGCAGAGGACAGAGTAACAGAAATGACCTGCAAAATAGATATTGAAATCAAATTGTTCACAAACTTCACTTTTTTGTTTGAGTGTCAACTGTGTTGAAATATTATATATTTGCAAACTGAGCAATCTAATGTTCACGGAAAATTAAAAAAAGGTTGAATTTACCAGTAGCAGGGGAGATTTGTTTTTCGAGATAAACTATACCTTTTTTGGAGCTCAATTTACCTCAAAGAAGTAGAATGTACCGTACATTTTTAGGGTGAATTGTATCATTTTCTCGCCTTACCTCGCTACGAGGTTTGGATTGTGTTTTTTGGATTTATCTTTTTTTTTTTGTGAATTGTACCTTTTTTCCAGCTCGATTCAGGTAAACTTTACAGCGCCGTGAGTCGAATTTCACCTCGAAGAGGTAGAATCTACCTTTTTGGTTTTCACGAGCGTTCTTATTTTGAAAAGTTTTCCATTTTATTATTTGCGTGTAGCCCATTTTTATCTAGTGAGAATTTTCTGTTCCCTTTTCGATTAAAAGATTTCCACGATTTGATATCTTTAAGTTTTGTTTCCTGTTTAGTCATCCTAGTCCAGTTATACAGTTTTCAAAGTGTTCTTTTTTTGTTTCGATTATAGTCGTTTTACCATTTTTATGGCATTCGCGACTTTATCAACGTTGCAGTTGGCGGATCGTTATTGAAAAACTATCTGGTACAACTGTGTTCGATGTTTACTCTTGGGCTCGAACTCGCGGACATCGGCTCAGGAGACAACAGACTTGCCAACTGAGCTATATCACAAGCCCATTCAAAGTGTTCTGATTCCAAATTTTGTTTTGAAATTGAACTTTTTGTTCTGAATTCATTATATGAGTATCGATTTTGAATTCTTAATTGTGAGTTTTTATGCAGTTTATGGAATAGCTACGCTCAAAAGTTTTTTTTCATCTCAAATTGTATTTGAATTAAATTTTATGTGTTGTGTGGGTTTGTGTTTAAATTAAAAAAATGTTTTTTTTTTGTAAGGCAATCTATCAAAAACGATCAACGGTTTTTCAAATAATTCATTAAGACAGAAAATAAATCTTATTTGAGAAAATTAGGTGAAAACTCTTAATGAAGTATAGAAAATTGTTATTCGCAAAATATTCAATCATCTATCATTTAACGCTACGCCTTCGGCAAAAACACAAGGAAGGTGACGCAATTATCACAACATGAACCCATCCCATGGTTCCATTTGTGGAAAAAACTTTCCTCTTTAAATAATAAGTAATCAAAATAATCGATGCTTCTTAAGTTAAATGGCCTTAGTGTTAATCGAGAGTGAGGAGAAGTCACTCATGCTGAGTAAATCGCCTCAGGTCTTTCGATGGGCAGGGCGATCAGTTTTGCCCTCTAATCACCAGGTTTCATCCCCTGTGTAGCGGAAACGATACACATTTCCGGTACGCGTGACTTCGATTTGGTGGTAACGAGAAAATTATGCAAGACATACGTAGGTATCACCTGAGATTGCATGTGGTGTTGTTTTTCCTAAAGGGTTTTAAGCCAATTGCAAAGAAAGTTGATTAAGAAGACTCCATTAAAAGCTACCAAAAATAGTTGAAATCCGCAAACCCAACTATCGCTGAACGATGGTTTAACTAAAGCTTTCTGAAACACACCAAATATTTGTGGCGTTTGAATCAAAGTACTTGCCAATTGTGCTTCTCAAACCGACCAATTCATCAAAAATTCTAAAACCATGTTCATCAGAAATGCCAACTGAAACGTTCGGCATTACAAAGTTGCTTTGCTAAATCCAATTCCACAAGCCTGTATGGCCTATAGGAAAGGTGGATGCGAAATCAGCAATTATAACAATTCCACCTATCATTCATTCATTGGCACATGGCACGCAGCTCAGCTGTCTGCCTTCAAGCAGAAGGCTCCCCAATGCGTGATGACACAAACATAGATTCAGACTCAGCAGAGCCACCCAGAGCCAGTGGCAGGTTGGTTGTGCTGTGTGCCGTACTTTTTTTTTGTTTTGCTCGATCCATTCATTACACAATTTTCCCGGCTCAGTTATGTCGTCAAGCCATTCATCTGGCATCGGTACGTTGTTGGTTTTGTTGCTAAAAATTTCTCCTCTCGGATGCACATTTGTATTAAAGGAAAAATTGATTGGATTTAACAGGGGCTTAGGGAACAACGAAAAAAACAGTAAGTAAGTAAACGACTATCATTTGGAGCTTCTCGTCAGCCGGTCTCATCGTCGTCGATGATGATAGGCTCAAGCATGTTGACAGCTCTCAGACAGGTTAAGCAGGAAAACAGCTGAAGCGGAGCTTTGTTTTTGTTTTTGAATAAGTTGAAATCGATACGTGAACCGGACCGGTCATCTTCCTATTCGATGGTAAATGGAAAACTTGTGCTTGAATTCGAAATTCGCATCAAAATGAATAGATGAGTTTTGAATGGTAGATTGCTGTTTTCTTGTTAAGCAGTCGAATCGCGAATCAATTTATTTTGAAGAAACGAGTTTTTCTTTTTTATTTGGTGAAAATAAAACATTCCCTTGCAAGTTTTCCGTAAATACATCAATAATTCTTCTTTGATTATGCAACGAACTTAAAAAGTTTCATTTGGCACCAATTTCGATCTTTTATGCACCTTCTTAAATAATGAAAACATATGCTGATATTTTCCAAATTTCTTTCGTAAAGTTTTCCAAATTCACCTTCCGAAACTGAAGGAAAAATTGAGGGTCACGTATCGGGCGTTTTTTTAATTGAAAATGCATGAAAATTTAACGTTTTGAAAGCTGAAATTAAACCCAGTTGCTGTTCTACACTCGGCAATTTCTTCAAACATATTCAACTATTTGTCATCTTATGTCGACCATTGCTAAATCGATCTTTCCGATTCAGATTTTAGATTTTTTTAAAAATTGATTCGATCTTTTTCTTGTATTCTCGTTGATCCTAACCTATTAAGATAAAACAAATTGACTATACAGACCGAAAAATCAGCGCCGAATACCGGCAAAACTGCTAAGCTGACTCATCGAACAGCTAAGCTAAGTTTTAGGCCGAATAAACAAATATATAATACATATAACAGAATTGTCAAGTTTTTCAAATGATTTGGGATAATTTATAAAATATCCAAATGTAATGTGGAATCAGTAACACAATCGACAGAAACTTAAGGTTCAAGCAAAACATCTAAGGTATGGATTTCACTGTGCTTGGAGCTGGAGAATGCTGACAGCTATCGCTTTATACATATTATATGATTAGTATGGTTTAATACAGATTTTCTTGAATATATTCGGGCTAGCCCATAAATTTTATATAGAATTAAAAAAAGTCAAAATTTTTCAGGATTCACAGATAATGTTAAAAACTTCCTGGATTTTTCTCGGGTTTATTCACATCAGGGTAAATCCAATTTGTTGTCCCTCATAATAGTATGATCTAAATAGCTAGAGTAAGATTGCTAGATTGCTCGGTTTTATCATGGTTTGCCTGGATATTTAATACAAAATTTGAGAACAGTCCGGCCCGGCCCGGTTGCCCGGACTTCACTGAAAAATGCCCGTTTTTGCCCGGATTTATTCACTTTATTTGGGAAACCAAACAAAAAATAAAATAAATGCTGTAGTAACATTTATTTTAATTTATGCTTCCAAAACGAAATTTTTTGAGCAAGTATCATAAAAATAATCGTTAAAAGTTTTTTTTTAAAAGCCTGGAGAATAATTTAAAATCTGCCAATGAATTTTGCTGCAATTTTTTTTAAATTCTTTTCAATTATGTTAGTTTAATAATTTTTGGAGTTTTGACAAAATTTGTCCGGACATTGCTCTGATTATTGGCTATAAATTTTAAAATCAAATTTTGCCAGGTTTTTCTATAAAATTGCCCGGATACGTGCTGAAAAAAATCTGGCAACCTTAATCTATTAACTTGCATGTTCTTATTCTACACAATATTTGCCGAGGCTACAGGCCTCTTTTACATTAAAAGTTTATTTCTCGATAAAATAAAAATTGATGAGTGAGTGCTTGCAATCGTGACGTCACAATGCGCTTATTAAAGTTGATTTTATAAAATTTCACATTTCCGATTACGTTCTTCATCAACGTATAAAGAAATAAGTTATGATCAAAAGTGATGTTTGAAAAATTACTTTTAACCCTCTACTGCATGGGCTATGCATCCGTTGAGATAATTTATTTTTGTCAATGGAAATATATGCAATGCCTGGAATGGGCTCTAATTAGGATTGTCCAAGATAGATTCAGATGGACGGTCGTAAGCTCAATCTACCTTAATATCGAAACTTGAGAATCGATCTCTGATAGATCGATCTTATCCCCTTTTAATAAAAAAGAAAATCTTTTGTGAAAAAACACGGGGTTTCCGAGATGCATTAATTTACTACACAGGAAAAAAAATGACTATTACGTGTTACTGAAAACTGCATCCTTTAAAACAAATCACCTGAAATTAACAAAACCTGTAATTAGACGAACCAGCCCGAGGCTCTATAATAAAGAGGAAAAAAAACCTGTAATTTAAAATTGTTTTCCTTGAAAGTTAACGAAGATACATTTATTATTACAGCAAATGTCCTGTAAAAAAGTTGTACACTAAAAATTAAATTTCAAGTAATCATGTTTTCGACCTGTAAAATTACGGTAAATGTCCTGGTCCTTTTTGTTACAGGATATTTGCGTAATTTTACAGGTACTAATTTTTGCTGTGTAATTTTCTTGGTACACAGCAAGAAAAAAAAACTGAATCCTAAACAACGCTGAAATTAAACACCTTTTATATAACATGACGTAAAAGGCGATATTTTAATGTAAATAAACAGAATAAAAAAATGTAATCCTTAAAAGCACGGAATTCTAATGACATGAATATTACTTAAGACAGAGCGCGATTATTTGATGTAAATTTACATCACATATGATGTGAATTTACATCACATAGGATGTAAATTTACAGCACATTTGATGTAAATGACATTCCGTGTCATGTAATTTTCAAAAATTTCCAATTCAGTACTGTTAAGAATTTTGTTTGACCAAAAATTTACGATGTAAATTAAGATCATATGTTATGTAGATTTACATCATATGTGACATATCAAAATGTTGAATCTAAAAAAAATCGATTTTTCATGCCAAAAAAAATCAATCCAAAAATATAAAATCTGAGTTGAAACAATCAATCTTCCTTAGATCAATTCAAAATTGACCAATCCTAGTGTATTGGGACCGGAACACGATTTCGGACACGATTCGAAACTCGTGAATTTTAGTTTAACTTAAAACACAAAACTTTATTTCTCGGTTTGAATACGGGGGTTTTATTTGCGCGAAGCGATCAAGGCGACGGATTGGTTTGGACTGTTGCTGTACTACTATGCTTTGTTTAGAATCGCGAACGAGAGAAAAGAATATAAGAAAAAACCTCTCTTATTCACATGCATACAATCACATTTTGTATAAGTGTTTAACAGAGTGTTTAAAGCTTCTGTTCGAACAGTAGAACAGAGCTTATATCCATCCGAAAGCTGGTTTAAATCACTTTCGGATGGATCAGCTTTGACGTCTGCCTAACTGTTATAAACCGTTCTCACTAACATTTAAACAATCGGACGACACCAAAACACCTAGTTCTAATAATTTTACTTTGAATTTCAAAACTCGCTAAAATGCCAAAAATTAAACAAGAGAATATTAAAAAATAATGTATCATTCAAAATATTCACTCATTCACTAGCTCAGATCGAACGAGTATTAAACTGATAAAAGATACATCGGAGAACGTTCAACTTTCTTGGATAGGGAAACATGCTCTTTTATGCCCCATCGGAGTGAATCGACAATTTGCCGTGTATTTATTCAATGTATCAATGTATCAATATTTCGAGTAAAAAATAAGTTAACTCGTTAAAGAAAAGTGTTTTCTAAAAATTCCAATAATGTTCATTACTTAAATTCATTCAACTGCTTCAAAAACTTAATTTTAAAAAACCTTATCAAAAAACCCAGAACTATATCGAGCGGATGGGCCGTTATAAAACATACCCTTAAAAAGCATATTTTGGTTTAATATGATTTTTTAACATTAAAGCATAGTTTAGGTTATCCATTCTCGATTTGTCATAGAATATTGTGTATTTCGTTTTACTTCGATAAGTGACACCTTATGGAAAGTGCCTACACATACGTCGAAATGAAGAAAAAACTAAACTGTTAAATTTTCACAAATCAAGGACATTTTAAGAAAAAAAATGTTTTGATGAGAAAAAAAATGTTATTCGACAATTTGGAGAAAATTCAATTAAAAATGATATAACTATTGAATTTTAGACATCACAAAAAGGCGTTTTGAATTTTTTTTATATTGCATATTTTAATCTATTAAACATCTATTAAAAAGACGTTTAATTTCAAAACTATATTAGATTATTTTATTTTTGAAATTTCTTTGAAATAATGTCAAATTCCGTAAAACTGTTAAAAAAACAAAAAAAAAACTTAAGTAGCTATTTCTCAACAGTCAAAATTACTCGCAGTCACCTAGAAAACGATCATTTAATCAAAACCTTCATTTTGATTGTCTTTATAACATTTTTCAGTTGAAAAAAGTTCATAAATTATTCAACACTTTAAATTAGCCCAAAAAAGTTCTTAAATTATTTGCGCCAATATGATTTCCAATGCAGTTTGCCATTAGAATTGCAAAATGCATTTAGTTTTTTTTTATTATTTCTAGAACATAGTTTTAAAAATTATTGGATATTGTGCACTTAAAGAAATAAAAAATTCATACTCTTTTTGATGCAAATTTGTTACTTTTCTAAACAAATGCTTAAATTTTCATTTCATTCGTTTCAGAATAAATTAAGTTTTAAAGTAAAGATTTTTCATTATTTTTTCAGAACTAAATTAAGATAAAGATATAAAACTTGTGGACCACAATTCATAATGAGAAATAAATTTCAGAATTTGAATCACTTTTCTGAAACAAATAACAAAACAATGAAAAAATATCAGAGGTTTCAATCAGTTTTGAGTTGATAGCAACTCATATCAAAATATTAGTGAGAATCATGTAAGTTTCGTTGTTATTACACTTATTATATCAGTTATAATAAGTTCAGAAAAAATATATAATTGAAAAGTTTCTTAAAATTTTCTTCTATACAACAATAAGTGTCTTATTTCAATTTATAAAATGACATTTACAATAAGGCTTTCCTAATTAAACTCATAATTCAATTTTTTTGACTTCCTGGTATACGCTAAACGAAAATCATCGTTTATCAACATTTTCTCGCACGGAAAATTATAGACATGCAGATTAAAGTTGTATAAAAAAAAAGTCGAAAAAAGTGGGTTAATGAAGTTTTTGAAATTTTTCAAAATACCTTAAATTTAGTTCAATGAGATCAAATTGAAAGAAAAAAAGATTCATTGAATTCAATGTTCTAATCTATGTCTTTTTCTTTTTCAGGTATGCAACTGTTTTGAATGATTATTTTGGATATTTAAGTAAGTATCGACTACCATTTGAATCTAAAGCTATACATCTGCGAAGACCTACAAAAGCTTCCGATTAGTTTTGACAAAACTTTGCCTGTATCGTAATTTTCATGTAAGGTTTTTCGGTGTGTTTAATTATGAATATTTCTAACTATTCAAAATTGAAGAATTTTATGAAACTCCCGAATGTGTGTTAACTTTAAACTTGTTTCTATGTTTTACGTATATAACTTTCCATGAAAGCTTCTTGAAGCTACCTACCAGATTTTGCAGGAATCTTGCATATATTGTTTTAAAGATTGGAATCTTTAAAACAATATATGCAGAATTATCAAGTGCTTTTAGTTAATTTTTTAAACAAATTCCTCGTTTGTGAGGAAAACTTCCAATAGTAATAACTATCAAATACCTTTTAAATACCCTACATTAATATAGTAAGAAGTACAAGACATAACGGTCTTTCATAAAATGAAAATACCTTCATTAAACCTTGCAATTCGCGGAAGCACATTCAGTGATAGAGAACAACATAAAACGAAACGATTTTGTCCACATAACTTAACCCCTATGGTTAATCCAAGTATGATTTAAAAACCGATCGGCATGCAAATGACAGCTGGGAGGAGAACGTTATGATCGCATAAAATTCTTCCTGGAATCAATTTATGGTCGGTGACGGATCGGAAGGCAAAAAGAGGGGTTGGGTGCAAAATGCAACATTGATTGTTTCAACAGCAACCGACGACCGCAGCAGTAAAACCACATAGGTTGCAATCACATCGTAAAGTTGATGCAAGAAATTGTAACACAGATAGACAGCGAGCGACATATTGAAGCGGGTTATAACTATTGCCGGGCCCGGGAGTTTAATTATACCCACACGCGCACGCAATTCCATCATCGATCCCAAGCTCCGGTTAAACTGTAAAATTGACGACACACAATCCGGCGAGCCCACCTTCTCATTCATTTATGTATGGTCAGGCTGGCCATTAGTTCAGTGAATAGTTTTGTAAAAATTCTCATCATAATTTAAGTTGAGCCGCGTGTATATTAGACTAGTTCACTTTTCGGCTTTTTTCGCTGATCACAACGCCACTTACAGGGTTTGATCCTCATTAATTTTCAAGTACTCTGGCCGAATTTGAGCTCATTTGAGTAAGTTTCCAGCGTGCGCTAGAAGTTTTATTGAAAATAGTCCATTTTTCTGGAAAATTTTCGTAGATGTGTTCTAGCAAGCTGTTGTTAATATTAAATGATAATTTTATAGTGCTCGGTGATTGGTATGACAAGCATTCGTATGGACCTGTCTTAGGTAATTGACTAAATCAAACCGAAAAAAATTAAAAATTCATAAACTACCAACTTTTACAGAAAATTTACTTACAAGTTAAGAGCTTAAAATCAGTAGTAAATAGAAAAAAAATATTTTCGATATAAACTTTTCATAAAAAGATAGCCTTATTTATAACCTTTAATTTGATGTATAACACTTAATTATCGCAGCAGTACAAGCAAAGATATTCAAACATTCACATCACATTCTTTGAATCATAATGTTCTCTCCATTCAAGTTTTAGCATCATGCAACCTGCAAAACGTGGCATCAAGAGGACTTGCTTACAACTTGATCAAAGCGCGCGCTTTTTTTAACTCCTGGCCCCGTCATGGGGTACTTGATTGAATAAAATATCCTTTCTTGTGCACAAGTTGGTGTGGAGCAAACTTGAATGAAAATTATTTTATCAAATCAAATTTGTTGCATAGATATTTGAATAACTTTGCTAGCACTCTTGCGATCATTTGGTGTTATACATCAAATTAAAGGTTATAAATAAGGCTATCTTTTCATGAAAAGTTTATATAGAAAATATTTTTTTTCTAATTACTACTGATTTTAAGCTCACAACTTGTAAGTAAATTTTCTGTAAAAGTTGGTAGTTTATGAATTTTTAAATTTTTTCAGTTTGATTTAGTCAATTACCTAAGACAGGTCCATACGAATGCTTGTCATACCATTCACCGAGCACTATAAAATTATCATTTAATATAAACAACAGCTTGCTAGAACACATCTATGGAAATTTTCCAGAAAAATGGACTTTTTTCAATAAAACTCCTAGCGCACGCTGGAAATTTACTCAAATGAGCTCAAATTCGGCCAGAGTACTTGAAAATGAATGAGGATCAAACCCTGTAAGTGGCGTTGTGATCAGCGAAAAAAGCCGAAAAGTGAACTAGTCTAGTGTATATGATTATTTTATGACAATAATATGCGGTGAAATTGACCGTTATGTTGTATCACACGGAAGATAATCAAAACGCTATGATGAAATCATTTAAAGATGAAATTAAATCCACTTTTGATCAGCATTTGAATTTCAGCAGAAGTAAAACTAGTAGTTTTAATTCAAAAATGCATCAAAATAAATGAACGATTCATTTAACAAGGATATTAAATCATTCAGTTGAACATTTTGAATCAGCAAGGTTTATTCATCCAACCCACGTGTCGCTGTTTTTTAATTTAAAAAAAACAACCATCGAAAATTTAACCATCTTCTTGATTCTGCTCCTCTGTGAGAAAACCCACGTGGTAGTTCTGGGGAATTTTCCGACAGCAAAGATTCAACTAGTAGGTAGGTAGTTACAACGTTAACTCCCGGGGGCAAATAAAAGGATTTCTTGTCGAATGGGTCGGGTGGGTGAAATAGAGAAACACCACGAACTGTAAAACATGGAGCATAAAGCTGTTCCATAGGAAAAATTATCTCGCAATTGAGCTTATATAATAAGGTGTTTAAGCGCAAATCGCAAGAAGCGCCGCTGTATAGCCTCGAGCCGTTTGACTCCGTTCTGGTAGTGGGACACCAAACAGCTGATGCGTATTCAAGGATATCACAGAAACAATACTGCAATACAAACTTTTCAGGCAATACACATCCATGAAGTCCTTGGACACTCGAAATAAGAATCCAAGACTTCTGGAGGCTTTGTCGACAACGTAGTTTGTGTGTCTTCTGAATTCCAGCTTCCGGTCTAGAACTACGTCCAGATCATTAAGGTGTTCTACGCGTGGAATTGACTCATCTCCAAGGAAGTATTTAGCGGAAAAAGGCTGCCGCCTTCTTGACAAACTGATGACTGCACATTTACTGCGATTCAATGGCAGGTAGATTATATCAAACCAGTGCATGAAGAGGTTGGTGTAGGAAATCAATGTCGTTCTGGCCGTTGATACTGTAAAATAGTTTAAGGTCGTCAGTATAGCATAGCTTTGGGCCGACGAGGAGTGAGAGCTCATCGTTGAAGTAGATTAAGAAGATAATCGGTCCTAAATGGCTTCCCTGCGGCCCACCAGAAGAAGCAGAGAATTGTCTGGAGAAAGAGTCTCCCGTGCGAACTGTTTTAGTTTACGTCCAGACACGCAGATACGCTCCGGAACCAGTCAAAAAGAGTTTCACAGAAACCCAGGCGTTCGAGCTTTCCGATGGCAATATCATGGTTGACTTTGTTGAATGCCGCAGACAAATCGGTGTGAATAACGTCAGTTTGAGACTTAGCAGCAAACTTTCATGCACGTAAGAAGTAAACGTCAGAAGTTTAGTTATGGTAGAGAGCTTGGGCATGAATCCGTGGGTACTGCGTATAAAGCCGAGATTCCCCGGTAGTTGTTGACATCTCTCCTGTTGCCTTCTTAATACACCGGAAACATGTAAGCCTGAGAAGTTGAAGAACGGTTGCCATGGACCGAATGAATTGGAGGGGTATTGTTCATCAGGTTATGTCGTGAGTCTCCTTCCACAGTGAAGAGAAAGTAGCTCTGTCAAGCGAAGCTTGAAAAATAAGCCAAACAGAAGTCAGCAAAAGTAGCAAAAGTAACAAGTATTCCGTCCAGACTCGTAAAGAAAGAAAGCTAAGCTCAATAGCTGCTGCTTTAGAGATGACTGCAGACAACATTATATTTAGTGTTGTATATAGATAAGCCCAGTGGTGCAATACTCCCGGCAGCACTATCCAAATGTTCAGGAGATGTTGAAGCTGTATTATAGATAGACGAGAATTTTTGGGCAAAGAGATCACAGAATCCACGATCAGACTTCGCCGTATTGTTATCCAGAAAAATTTGGTTTGACAGACCAGGTTCATTCCACTCACTTTTAACATGTTTCCAAAACGATTTTGGTCTGGACTTGAGATCACGTTGAACTCGAACTAGATAGCTTTGATGACAACGTTCGCTGACTTTTCTGAAAGCAGAATCTAGTCTACAATAAATGTCCTTAAAATAGGAGGATCTTGATTTGATATATGTAATTCTAAGGGTACATATCTTTGCCGTCTTTAGTTCTGTCGTGATCAGCCTTGGAAGTTGTCACCAACGTTTGAACTTTTCCGGAGACATCCACAACTCATCGTTCTTGGCAATCATGGAGAGCGCAATCGTTTGATCGGAGAGCAAAATAATGTCAAACGAAATTTGGATCTTTGTAGCGGCGAATTTTTTTCCACAGGAGAGAGTAAATAGTAAGGATTACATTTGCTTATTGAGTCCGTAAGTTATGTTGCGTGAAAGAGATAGGCGACGTCGTAAATTGTCGGGAAACCTGTTCATTTGATAGTCAAATCATTGCGTACCAAGGCACTTAATTTCGTTCGACAATCACACTTAGAAGAGTGCATGTCGTTTAGTCTGATGGTAGTCGACTGTTCTGCAAGTATTTGTTCGCATTCGTTAAATGGCGCGAACAATGAAACTGATAATAGCAGGCTGTGCGACTGTCCGAGAAAATGTTGATGGTTAACAAGTCTGGTCGTGATCCAAAAAGTCCGTGTATTCTCTTCAGTAGTGTGTTTTGGTACGTGGCGATCGACAAAGTAATTCAAGATGTGCGAGAAGGTTTCGGCCGCAGCGTTGGGATCAGATAGGTCGAGCTCAGATTCCCAGTCGATGGTAACCAGGGTACGAGAAATCTCGTCAAAGTCGACGGGAAGTCAAGATGGAAGGGATAATTTTGCAACAGGAGCAAGTCTAGTGACATCGAGCAAGATCAATAAAACACGGTCACCAAAATAATTGTTGGACCACACAATTTCCAGATCGCTCCAGGAATTGTCTTCGATGAGCAACGCTGGGAGATCCGACTTTACGACAATCAACACTCCGCCACCGGTGGTCTTTTTGCTATTACGTGAACTGCGATCGCAACGAAAAAATATACAGTCAGGGCCAAATAGCTGACCCGAAAGAGTACGGTCGTTCAGCGATGTCGACAACGTCGTAATAGCAACATGAGCTTGCAAGCAAATGTTCTACTAGACACGACTTCACACCTCCGACGTTCTGGTAGTACAAGGTCATTGAGTCAAAAGACTCCGATGCAGAGCTAAATTCCCGAATACTGGAACAGAGAGTACCATCAGGCGGAGAAAACCGGTTGGGAGTGCCATACTTGCCTGAGTTTATAGGCTGGAGAACGGTTTTGCTAGAGGAAGATGTCTATTGTTAAGTCAATAAAAACACGCTCAGCGTACGAGATCTCGCCAATGAGGACTCGATGTCCAACTGGCAGCAGCTGTGGGACAGCTCAGCGAGTGGAAGGTGGACCCATCTGAGGTTTAATTCCGCACTTCAGGAGCTGGATCGGAAGAAGACAAGGTGAAGTGGACTTCCATATGACGCAATTTCTGATTGTTCATGGATGCTTCACGGAGTACCACTACCGGTTTGGACATGTGGCTTCGCCATAGTGCCCAGATTGTAGTGATGAAAAGGAAACACTCAAACACGTGTTGTTTGCCTGTCCGAGGTTTGCAGCGGTACGTACCAATATACTTGCCGTCTGTGGGACCGATACGCAGACAATGTGGTGCAGAGGATGTATAAGGACTCCAACACTTGGCATGCGGTCAGCGATGGGTTCACCCGGATCCTGACTGCTCTGCTACAAAGGCAAGGCATCATCTTCTGCGTAGTGTAGGTCATGGTTGCGCAGGAAACGTGTGTAGGATACCCCACCGCCGGGGAGTATCCGAGTAGTGCCACTTCCTAAGGGAGAAACTGCTGGGATAAGACAATACCTTCCTCTTAGCGGACATCGTAGAGAAGGGTTAAACCATTGTCGGGGAATACCCACGGGTAGAGAGATTCTCGATGCCGGGCGAGTCGGTGTAGAACGTCGTCACTGTCGGGAAACATCCAAGTCGGAGCTTTCAAAGTCCCGAAAGTGTGGAGACAGTGCACAAAAGCCCGGGGGCTGAAAATCCTATGGTTGCCAGCTGAAGGGATAAAAGAAGAACGTCCATCAGTCAGAGTAGACTGACCCCATCGACGGAGGGCTGTCAAGAAGTGTGCGTCCGACCCCACGGTTAAAAGCTACAAAGATAAGGCAATATCTTCTGCGTATGTCTTGGGTACGCCGCGTTTGTACCCAAGGCATCCACCCTGGGGGAGTAGTCGGGAGGGGCGGTTCCTAATGACCGAATCTGCGGGGATAAAACTTGACAGTGAAAATCGTTGAGAAAGGGTTATTCCGTGATCGGAGAATACCCAGTACTCGTCAAGAATCATCCGAGTAGTTGCGTTAAGACCCACGCGTGTGCTATGCTAGGTCTGAGTCTTGGATAGGCTGCTCTCGATCGGCACACGACGGGCATAAAGGTGGCAAACCTCGAATTCTGAAGATAGGAGGTCGGGTTTCGAGACGTTAGAGGAGAGTTCAGGCCTCGAGTCTTCAGGAGGAGAGGTTTGTTGGGTCAACTCCGAGTCTTTACTATAAGAGGTCGGGTCTCGAGTCGCAAGAGCAAAGATCAGGCCTTTAACCATCAAGAGGAGAGGTCATATCTCGAGTCGCTTGAGGAGAGATCAGGCCTTGAGTCGTGCAGAGAAGAGGTATGGTTACGTAAACCTCAAGTGGATGCGAGGAGGGGTCAGATCTTGAGTCGTAAGAGGAGAGATCAGGCCACGAATTGCGAAGAGGTGAGGTTTATGTGGAAATCTTGAGTCATTGCGAGGAGATGTCCGTTCTCAAGTCGTTAGAGGAGAGTTCAGATGTCAAGTCGTAAGGATGGAAGGTTTTGCTGAAAGTGGTCTCGTTAATGAGTATTGCCTTGGAAAGCACTAGCGCGAAAAGACCTCCCACTTTTTAAGCATAGTGTGTCAAACAGTTCGAGATGGGAACTAGGTCGGCAGCCTCAGATTATGCTTAAAGAGTAGGAGGAATACACGGAGTATATCACGAGTCTTAAAATGGTATCCATGCATCCAGAATTGCAAACTGGGGGGACGCGGTGGCTCACCGTGCCTTGGGCTACAATCCGTTAACCGGGATTTACCACCTGTGGTTACCAACTAGAAAATAGCTGGAGAACCTCTGCACCACAGACGAACTCAGGGCCGGAACGACTGAGGACGCTGGCGGGAAACAGTGCGACTGAGTCGAAGGGCAACGGGGTCTCCGTTAGACCTGATACGTTGCGACCCGGTGCTGAAGATCAAGTACAAGTTGCTACATTCTCAATGCCCGGAAAAGAGCGTGCCGAAGAACTAGTGAGAGAAACACATTGTCAGGCTCGCAGTGCACTGGAAAGGGTGAACCCATTGCGAGGAGGAAAGCCAACATTTAATGGATACTTGC
>NC_073693.1:104228970-104230768 GCF_029784155.1 Uranotaenia lowii | reverse complement strand
CCTAATGATGAAGAATAATAACAAGTAATAATATTAATAATTAAAAAAAAATGATAAAACATGATTTTAATAATAAATACTGTAGCAATAAGAATGAATAATCATAACACGTAAAGCACAATAAAATTTTATAAAATATTCACCAGATCGCCTGTAAAAATATTTTATTAATTCAATTCTATGTTTGATCATGCAAAGACATTTCCTTAAATGTGATACCCCGGGTCAGATAGCAATGTAGTAAGAAGTTTCAATAAAACAATAAAAAATAAGTTATTTTGTTGATCAAGGAAGAAAACATTAAAAAGAATTCGTATAGATATTTATGTTTTTGAATTGAAACTACAAAGAATATTTAGCATACATGATATTTATAAGCATTGTTAATAAAAAATATTTGAAGAGGAAGCTGAAACTAAAATAACAGTACATATTATGAGAAAAAAATGTCAAAAGGTTATTTTGAAAATAATGTTAGTTTAAATCTACAGAATGATAACTATGACACGGAATAATATAAATGCATTACAAGATTTCTGGAAGAGTATTTTTCTGGTTTTCAGCTGAAATAAAATAACTAATTAATCAAAACAATAAGTTTCGGTCTGTCAAGCGTCCAGCGGCCAACATACTATTCGAGGTATGAAGTTTTCTAATAGCTTCGCCATTTTTCCTTCTCTTAGATCCTTGAAAAACAGCTGTGAAAAAATATTTGTTAAAGGAATGATCAACGTTAAATAATATAAAAAAAAAATTGAAATGATAATGCCATCAAATTGTGAATATCTAACGATAGATGATTAGCCGAAAAAAAATTGAACAGGGTTATCAGCTAAATATCAATTATTATCCAACGTGGATGTATACAATCGTGTACTGCAAATCAAACTGTATATATATTATCCAATAGCTATAAATACAACAATAGGAAAAAGAGTAAATTGGTTATGTTTATAGCTAAGTAACGACGTCGATAAAAACCTGAAAACAAATAAAATAACAAAAGAACGATAATTTTTTTATAATGCAATATAACAGTTTTGCATAATTTATTCATCCATATTTCATTTATTCCAATGTCCTGGTATTTAAAACGAAACTGCGAGCGATGGAAGCGCTGTAGAGTTTGAGTGAAGATGTTGCATGAGTGTGAGGGGTATGTAAAATTTCACTCAACTCTGTGTATCGCTAAATCACCGTAACATAACCTATTCCTTAAAAAATACTCTAAGCGAGTAAAACGTTATGAACCAGAACAACAAATTTGTTTTAGAGGAATATTTATAATATTCATGGAATTTTCAATAAAAACTATCATGAAAAGATTGAAAAAGATCACTTGAAACAGCTCCCAGAAAGTTTTTTTTTCATCTACCAACATTGAATAAGTGCTCCAGAAAAATCATTGCAGCGTTTGAAAAATAATGTAAGAAAATTTCAACAATCAAAATATTTAAATTAAGTTGTTCCGACAACAGGGTCACATCAGAATATCTGGGATTCATATAGCATGAGCATTAATATAAGATGTTGGAAGTTTTCCAGTTGACTCGATCTGATAATTAAACAAAATAGTTCGTTAGTTCTAAGTTTATGAAATCAACTCACCGGAGAACTATGATTTAACACAAGTGTACGATTGATATTCTAATTAAAGGGTTAAGAAACATTTATTATTATACTGCTCTTGGTTTCTTCTAGCATTTGTTTTCCAATTAATCAAATTGATAAAATGAGAAATCGCAAGAATTTGTACTGTGAGATGATGTTTTCTATGAACGCCAGCACCATCTAGTTT
>NC_073693.1:104198089-104228470 GCF_029784155.1 Uranotaenia lowii | reverse complement strand
AAGTTCAATTTCAGGTTCAAAATTTCTATACAAAAATAAGATTCAGAATTCAACTTAAGAGTTCAGAGTCAAAATTCAGAGTCAGTAATCAGATTCTAAATTCAGATTTGGAATGCAGTTTTTGGATCGGAACTTCCGATTCAGAATCGAGATTCAGAATTCGGATAAGAATCGAGATTCAGAATTCAGATTCGAATTTCAGATTCATTTTCAAAATTCGTATCCAGACTTTAGATTCAATGTAAAAATTTAGATTTTAGAATTCAGATTCAGATTCAAATTTCCCATTAAGAAGCAGTCATTTCATTTTTCTGTTTTCACAGATAACGAGCTTTTTAGTTTGCTTGCAGGCTTTTACCAAAACTGTTATAAAACTAAGTTTTCAGCTACTGTATAACAAGTTGTTGAGCAACACGTTCATGGCTACTCGGTTGAATTTTACTGCAGTTTAACAGCTCAGCGCCTTGCGTGACCACCAAAACATAAAGATGCTTGGAATTGGAACAAGATAAACGCTTGAATCACGATGCGTCAGCAAAAAGTCTGTAGAAACGGAACCAACAAAACAATTCCAATTAAAGAGGTGCTGATTCATCGGAAACATTTCCACGGAATTGCGCCCAAAAGTGAATCATCATAAACTGGATTCGTTCGAACTATAATATTAAGATGAACTTTATCGCACAGTTCGCGTGAATGTTCGAACTCGTTAGAAACGAACACATTTACAAAGAAAAAAGAGAGAGAAATTAAATAACAGAAAGAGAGTTTTCTGTCATTTGTGGAAAAGACCGGCGCGTTTTTTTCTACTTGTTCGAGTGAAATTGCGGAACTTTTGAATGAAAGACAAGGTAAAACAGAGGGATCAGTGGAAAACGGGAGGTGACATGGGGAGTGAAAAGTGCTACGGACGCTTGTGTTGTTGTTTGTGTGTCAGTGTTGTTTGTTGGAGAAAGGAAAAACACGTGGAATAAACACGATTGTCGGGGAATTTTCTGCGCTGTGTGCATCTCGCTCGCTCCCCTCGGATTCGGTACCGTGAAAACAAGCGGGAAAGGTTAAGGCTAACTTTAGCCATGACTTGCACAAGTTGCGGCGGAACGTGTCCGAGCTTGTTTGTCGTCGTCGGTGCCGCGTGTGTTTTTTTTTATTTCTCCGTTCGGTTTTCTGTTGTTCACTGACTCGAAAAGTTTGGATTGTTGCCTTTGTTTTCAATTGGAATTTTACAGGTTTGCGAAATTTGGGAGTGATTTGGAGAGCTGGTGAATCTGTTTGGGATCATTGATGTTGTTGTTTTTCTTTTAAGTTTGAAGGAAAGCTTGGGAACGGGTTGAAGAATTTGGCCGTCGAAGCAGATTGAAGCGGAAATTCCAGATGATTGTGCGTCATTGGGATTTCCAGAGCGAACATACATAACCCTAGCATTAGAGAGATAAAGCCATCAAGGTGGAGTATTATAGTTGTTGGAGACGGCATGCATACCAATTAACAATGAGGGGACATTGGAATAGAAATTTCGCGAACTTGGCGGCGTTAAGTAAATGGAATCGCTTTCAAGAAAGAAACGGAGCGATAGAGCGCCAAGGGAGAGCGTTTGTCGATCAATAGTGGCTAATAGTGGAAAATCCCCTCATCTAAGTAGGCGCTCTGGCCTTTGTAGGTTCTCCATGGAAACGACCGAATTGACGTCATTCGCTAGCAGTATGACACCATTGATTGACTGACTGAATGACTGACTGGCCATTGAGTTAATGTTTGACTCGAAGCTACAGCACACTTTTGAATGATGCAACTTGGTGGCAACAAGCATCGCTACGAGTTGTTGGTTTAAGGGTTGTTTTTTTTTCAGCTAAGCAAAATTGCGTCGAAGTTGACGGCAACAGTTCCGGAAACACAAATACATTCAGCTACACCGTCATCATCGTTTCCTAATGTGATTGGAAAATCAGTAGGCGTTGAAAGTTTGCTGGCCTTTTCGCAGTCGATCTGCGCGACAATTTGCTACGGTTCGAAATGATCCTGATAACAACTTGGCATTCTTTGTTTGGTCACATCAATATCACTTGTGTTCAATCTTGTTGGCCATCCGGTTTGCTACAGAATGTCACGTTTCCGCTGATAACCTCCTGAAACCGATTATCAATCCGATTGTGTCCGACAGATATAGACCCAGAGCATACCATTCCACCACGAGTGAGTGATTCATAACGCTGCTCCGGGAATTCATAGGAATAGGCCATGAATCATCAGCGTGCTTATTAGCTCACCGCTCCAATCACCAAAGTTTGACTCATTGGTTAAACATTGTGGAGAAGCCTATTTCACCATTTTGCACAACAATTTCATCGCGATTTCACTACTGGAACTGATGCACCACACCGTTGATCATCCACCGAAAGCCAGTGATTTATCTCCCTGTCGACAAGAAGTTGCCGGCCTCAGGTGGTTCCATTCACCGATCAAACATCCGTGACACCCGGTCGACTGCTAATAACTTGCCTCGACAGATAAGATAAACCAACGTCTTCGGGGCATTCATTTTCTTCCCGAAATAACCCGGAACTCGCATAAACCTTTCTTCTTGCTTCACACCACTAAACTAGTTATGATTCACCCGCGTGACACTCTTTCATCAGAAAATCAAACAACGCACACCGGAAGACACTACCAAGGGAAAACTTTAAGACCAAGCGCGCGCGTCCAACTCGGTTCTAGGTCAGAACGAGACTCAACTCCGGCCTTAGCGGGATGCTTGCCTATATAGATGTTTTGCTCAAATCCAAACATGTGCATCGACTGTTTCTTCAATGGCTACACGCCTGAGTGGGGACCGATTCATTCACTCGAACGAGGAGAGTCGCTCTCCTTTTCGAGGTACTTCCAAACTTACTAGGAAAAAATACCTACACACATTTATAGGGCTACGTCTGCGTCTGGCTGGCTGGACCTCGACTACACATTCGACGAGAGTGGGTACGTCATCGTTCCGTTAATAGGTACCGTGACGTAGGTGCTCTATCTTTAGGATGCTTGGATGTAAGCGACAAAAAATAACATTAGCTGAGGTCGAGAGCAGAGGAGATCGATTTCCTGTTGGCGTCTACACGGGTTTCCTGCCAACAAATAAGGGAAGCTTTTAGATTTTTGCTGTGTGCGTCGGCCGGATGAACTTCTCAGCTGGTTTGGGGTTTACAGTGGTGCTGGTTAAAAATAAAAATAATATTACGAACTGTTTTGTTGAATTTTTATTTGCTTTTTAAGGGTCGGCTTCTTTACCCTGTTTGGTCTTAATTTCTCAATTTTTGCCATACTGTTTTTCAATTTTGTTTTAACAAATTTCTGAATTTTGATAATTTTAAATGCAAAGGAGCATAGAATAGGACGAAGAGAGCTTAGAGAATAAATCACCGATTTGGAAAGATGAATTTACGTAGGGTTAAGGAGCTGTGAAATTATATCATAAGATATCTACGAAAATCTTGACGTCTATAATCTTAAACTCTACATCTCTGAATACTGACTTTGATATGTTTGCTTCACAACCTGTAACCAGGGGAAAGTTCTAGCCAAGATTGTCAAGATTCGTCGCGTAAATGTAAATGTCGAGGAAGTGCTGGTGATTGAGTGTAGAGTGGAGCGGACCTGCCTTCAACCCAAAAAAGCCTCGAACGCAGCCAACCAACATATGCGCACAAGGATATTGGCACACAGCACCAGGTGGCAGCCCCTGTCACGCCTATGGAGTCAGGGTTGAACACGCCAGCAGATCGTGGAGGCTTTTTTGCTGAGGGGAAGCAGGAGACAGGGATAGAGGGGCAAGAAGGGTAAAGTTCCGGGTACGGAACGCTCAACAAAATGGTCATTTTTAAGTTGTATCTCCAAGCGTGTACTACGGTAAGCTAAAACGTCCGAGTACAATTCGTTCCGCATTGCAGAAACCATGCAAAACCCGTGAGAAAAGTCCGACGTAAGCTATGGTCAACTACGGGAAAGAGTGCAACAAGCTCGTTGGTTTGTGTGAAGAAATCCACCAGATAACCCAAGATCCGGAACACCATTCGTGTGCCCGACCTAATGCATTGCCGCCATTTTGTTCCCTCTATCACCTGGACATTTACTTTGAGTTCAGGTAATCGTTTCCAAGGCAGCTAACCTGAACGTCGATTTGAGCTTCCACCCATAACGTGAACGGCCCGCTGACTCGGGGGCGGCGTAACTTACCACCACTAAGTCACCGACGTGCCGCGTACCATCCATTAGTGCCATATGAGACTGCTTAAAGCCACCTAAGTTACGGAGACACGGATTTGCGACCTTAGCCCGCAAACTGCTTTAGGCAGATTACTCGACAAGTGCCTTTTCGTACCGTTGAAGAAGCGGAATAAAATGGGTGAGCAAAGCTCGAAACTTAATTATCTAGCGTTTCCTTGTAGTGTTAATTTCGAAAAGCCGACCCAAGAATTGGGGGAGTCTTGGCAGTGACTCAACCAAAGGTTTCAAACCATGACAACGTTATGTGATAGAGAATCTCGTGTGTCGAACATACTTCAGCCACAATTTGTGGAAGTTTTCACAAATCGTGCTGAAGAAACGAGAGGGATTGTGACGATTTCAAAATTTGTGCCGAAAAAATTTGTCGTAAAGTAGAAAAGATGGCGTAGTTTTCAGCTCTGAAGCTTTCGCCATCCTAAAAGTAGCTTGTGGTGGCTGAGAAATAACCCAAAACCTCTGCCCATCTACCGGCGCAGTCATTTTCTCCGACTCTTCAAGCTTGCTGAGAACTGTCCAGGCAGCCAACACCAAACACCCTTGGATCACTGCCATTTCCAACATTGCAGCTGCGAAGAAAATAACACTGTGATGGATTCCTGGTCACTCCAAGATTCCCGGCAACGAAGCAGCAGATCGACTTGCTTTCAACGGTAGTCAGCTAAAACCCCTCAATATGCCCATCCCTCCCTCAGATGCCTTCCACTGGCTTAAAACTCATCTGCTCCTCTCTTGGGCACACACCTGGAACAACATCACCGATAACAAGCTGAGGGAGGTCAAAAACAGCACATGCATGGGACGACCGGAACTCATTCTTTGAGCGGAGAGCCCTAGCCCGAAAACGCATAGGACACATGGCTATCTTATAGGTACAAAGGAACCTCCCATCGTAAACATTACCATCAAACACATCCTTACGCAATGTCTTATACACCAGCAAGCCCGCCTGGACTGCGACCTAGCCGACAATCTTCGACAGATCCTGGCGAATGACCCTGAAGCAAAGGAAAAAGCTCCTCTCATTAATTCGAAGCAGCAGCATCTACGAAGAAATATAAACACCATTATACCTATCTGTTCCCACCAAGTCAGTCAGTTTCCTTCTTAGCCGATGTCTGCGAGTTCGAGCCCACAAAGAAAAAAAGCAGAAATAATGACAAAGTCACGCGGTCTCTATAAAACGCTAGACAAGTTAACAGTGAGTGTTAGAAGAAGATACGCCTTTGAGAAACCTCGTAGAACAAGACATTTGGTCGTTCGAGCCGGATTGCGACAAGTCAAAAAAGTGATTTGTGTGGCTCGAAAATGGCAAGATTGATAGTTCTCGTCCATATTTTATTGATCCGTTACGAGTGTCGACTAGTTGTAGTATCAAATGCCATCAGTCATAGAGGGTGTTCGGACCAAAAAGTGGTCAACTTGATAAATTCGCCGTATATTTTTTATTCATTCATATAAAAAACCTGGACACCCCTCATTTTGTAGGTGTGTGTGTGTGTGTGTGTGTAGAACGATGTTTTTTTGGCTTTTGACATTAGGTTTTTAGTTTTCAAAATGGCGTCCAAGCAAGAAGAGCTACGAATCAGAATTTTGTATATGCGTCGTTGAATGTGGCGAAATCAACCGTCACCAAAGTAATAAAAGTGTTCGAAGAATGTATTTTGACAGCTGGAAAGCCGGGATCTGGGTAAATCCAAATCCGGGAGCCGCAGGGACGAACAGAAGAGTGGCTAGCACTTTCAAGCGAAACTCCAATCTCGCCGTTCGAGATGTCGCCAATAAGTTGGGAATATCGTCTAAAATCCTGGGTGAAACTTAATAACGATCCGGACTATCGACTTGTAAGAAGGTAGTGACTGCTAGTCGCAATGAAAAGCAAATCCTTACGGCAAAAACAAGCTCTCGGAAGCTGTATACGACACTGTTGACAAAGTTTGATTGCGTGGTAATGGACAACGAAACCTACGCCACGGCAGATTTCAGACAGCATTCGGGACAGGAATATTTTACAGCAACCAGAAAATTTACGCGAAAGGATGTCTCCAAAAGCATTTGCTGCCTTTCCTGAAGAAACATCCCAAGCAACCAGAATTCCCTTAAAAAGGTTCCATAGAAGCTTAATCAGCTCTCGTTTGTGTCTGAAGAGAATGCTAATCAGCCCAAAATTTAAGTTCTTAGAGCTACTTTCAAGTTCGTTTAGGTGTCTGTAGAGAACGCTACTCAGCTTCTAAGAGAATGTCAAAAAACTTCTACGCGCCGAAAAAAAATCCTATTGACATTTTGCTCTGACAACCAGATGTCAGATTGATAGGTTGCCGGTCTATCATGGTCTATCTCATTGGTTTCAATTATATTGCTTTGATTACAAAAGCTACTTACGCTTAAAGAATTGAACCTCTGCTCTCTAGGTTGCAATGAAACTCACCAGCCTCACGACCAATCCAGCAATAGTTTATTGCCACTGTAAAAATTAGTATTTGAACTAGTTTTATTTTAACTTGCGTATGAGCGATGATAAATTGGGTTTTTTGAGAGTTTATACATTTCGTTGTTGAAGGACTTTCAGTACACCAAATGAATATATAATTACAAATATTTCATCATCACAAGTTTATTCAGAAAAATTGCTTTTTTTAACATAATTACACAAAAGTCACTTTTACCTACGGCAGTGGCCTAGTCCTCCAGCAGAAATCCGATGTTTCCGAAACAACTAGATGTTGTAGCATGCATGTAGTGAGGATGGTCTTGGCAAATATGATGATCGCGGATGTTTTTATGAGAGGAATGCATTTCCAGAGGTTTCCCATCTGAAAATGGTTTTCTTGAGCTGCACCACAATGTATTTCCAAATCGCCGGCTGCAAGCGATGGTACTCTCCGCAGCGGTGGATGATGAAAAGGCTCTGAAAATATAAAAACTTCTATGTTAAAAATCCAGAAAATTCTATTACATATTTATTTCAGCCTTAGATTTTTATTTTCATTTTGCGTTGAATTCCATTCTAAACATGAGTACTGATAAAAAGAAAACAAATACCATGACATAAAATTGACAGACATATTTGACATGTCGCTTAGAATTCCCAAATAAGTTCCTTAAAACACTTAGAAGTATCTTAGGATTCTTAAACAAGTTCCTTGAAATGCCTAGAAGTATCTTAGAAAGCGCTTAGCGCACACAACCGACCTTCTTGAAGGAAGTTACGTTAAAGGCGCTTAGAAGTTCCGTTATCGATGTTTTAACCTTTTGAAAGGCGATGGAAGTTCCTGAGTAACTTTTACGTGACTCGAGTCACCTAAAGCTTCTTTGGTTGATTTACAATGTTGTTTACAAATATAAAACCCAGATTACTTACAAATAAGTCTTCTACTACAATCAGATCCGGATTCGGATTCCTGTTAAGTTACGATAAAGTTACTTTCCTCCGTTTTTATAACAAAGAAGGTTACTTACGATCTGAATCGGAGATTATAAAGCAAGATATTTCGCAAATACTATATTTATCCGGGAACGATAATTCACGGCGGTGAATTTGACCTAATCGGAACACATTTCTTCAATTAGCAAATCGTATTTGATATTTGGAGAATAATATTACAACTTATGGTTAATCAAACTACTGATCGGGACCTTGATAGAATAGCATCGAATTCAGCTAAGGAAATGCAGCACTTTGGCACGAGAGAATACAATTTCAAGCAGAACTATAATTTTCACCAACCAATCTAACAAAGCACTTTTTTTCAATTTTTTCCGACTTTCTTACTTTTTCTTTTCTTCTTTTTCTTCTCGCCTGTCTATCTATCAAACTGTCAAAAGCTAATCTAGCACGAGATGGGTTTGATGTTCCCCCTAATTTCACCCACTCAGGGCCGTAGCAACACCCCACCCCGTAACGCCCACTTTAGGGGGCTTTACCTTCACATACATCTAGCAATGCAACCTCAACTACCCCACGCCGAAGTGTCCCAACGCTGGTAGCTACGTCGACCTGCTGAACTTGTCCATCTTCTCCAGGAAACGCCTTCAACACAGCCGTTCCGAACTGTTTCGTCGACTATTACCACTAGGTCTTCTTCACGTAGGGGTCTCACATCATGAAACCACTTGGTTCGGCGCGCTATGGTTGGATAGATAGCTCGCAATCCATCGCTTCCAAAATTCATCCAGCATGTAATCCATCACCTTCCAATTCGTATTCAGCGCCGTTGGTTCATCTATCGGCACTTTCGCTGCATTACTTAAGCTTGAACTCATCAGCAGGAAACTGTTCGGTGTGAGCACTTCAGCATTTGGTGAATCAAGTGGAACGAATGTTAACGGGTGTGAGTTCACTATCATCTCAACCTCAGCCAAAAGGGTCATCAGTTCTTCGTCGTCAAGTGGGCTGCGAGGAGCTATGCTTTTCAATGCGTCTTTGACCGATCTTACTTTACGCTCCCAGAACCCTCCCATGTGAGGGGTCGAGGGGGGATTGAAATGCCATTCGGTGGTAGCGTTCATGAAGGTCCTCGCTGCACACTGGTTGATAGCTTTGACCTCGTTGACAAGCTCTCTCGATGCCCCTCGAAAATTTGTGCCGTTGTCGCTGAAGAAGTGTTGGGGTGGACCTCTTTTGGCTACGAATCTGCGAACCGCTCTGATGCACGACACCGTCGACAGCGAATAGACGACCTCGAGATGTATTGCCCTGACGCTGAGACAGGTAAACAGGCATACCCAGCGGCACCACATACAGGTTTTCAAAATGGACTTCACTGTGGCACGGAACTTCGGAATGTAGAATCGCTGCTGGAGTTCGTTTAAAACTGTTTCTGTGTTGGCATGGCCAAAACGTTGGTGATATCGCAATACGATTAGTGCTGTGACATGGTCAGATCTTGGAAGTATTATCGGGTTCCGGAAATCTTCAGAGTAATACAAAGAGTTGATCCTGCTTGTGACCCGCAGAATGCCATTTTCGTCCAGAGAAATCGACAATTTAGCTAGCGAACTTGATTTCGGTATCTTTTAGCATAGTTCGGGAAGATCGGTTGTTTTGAGAAGAGCTTCTACTACATCGGGAAACGCCGAGCTCTGCACTTTTCGGATTATCGATATTTCTGCGGCTTCGTAATCTTCTCGAAATTGTGCATCAAATATAAAAATATCTTCGTGGGACTTCCATACAATACCGAGCACTCGGTCGGTCGACGATGCAGTTTGTACTGCCGAAAAACACTTATCAGATTCGACCAACTTACCGCCTAGCTGCCGAAGAACTTCATGGGAATTGGATTGCCACGATGGTATTTCAAAACACGCTGCTCGGTCCTCAATCGATACATCCTGTGCTAATTTGACCACCTCGGCCACCGTATCTCGACTGTCGAAAAAATCGTCGACGTATGTTCCGTTGATGATTGCATCCGATGCATCGGGATACTTCTCCTGGTGTTCTCTGGCGTTGAGGTTCTTTGCGTACTGCGCCGAGCAAGGGGAGCAGGTTGCTCCGAACGTCGCCACGTCCATGACGTACACATCCGGTTCTGCTTCAGGACTTGAACGCCACAGGAACCTTTGAGCCTGCCGATCTTCTGGACAGATCAACAGCTGGTAAAACATCAGTGTGATGTCTCCGGCAACAGCAAACTGTTTCTGAAAGCGGAAGAGCACAGACAATAACGGTGTCAGTAGGTCTGGACCTTTAAGGAGGGCAGAGTTCAGTGACACGCCATCCACCCGCGCTGCTGCGTCCCAAATGACCCGGATTTTACCAGGTTTACGTGGGTGTCGAACTATTCCTATGGGCAAGTACCACGTTCGGTCTGGGTTGGATGATCGGAGCTCTTGTTCGGTTGCTATGTGCACGTACCCACGTTGTTGGTACTCGAGAATCTGCTTCGTGATGTTCGCTTTCAGCTCTGGATCTTTTGCCAACCGCCTCTCCAAACAATCATTTCGTCTTTTCACCATATGGTAACTGTTTGGCAGCTTGACGCTGTCCGATCGCCACAACAATCCGGTTTCAATTCTACCGGAAGCAGTTCGTACCGTGGTTTCCTCCAAAATCCTCCTCGCTCGCATGTCCTCTTCGCATTCCGGTCGTAGTTGACCTTGAATGCCGATGGTGTCGCTCGAGACGAATTCTCGGATAATGTCTTCAAGGTGTTCATCCGGAGCACAACTGCAAACGTTCACTCTGGCTCGAGATTGTTTTGCATTCAAACCTCTGCCACCAGAAACTACCCAGCCTAAGCGAGTCTTGGCGGATTCAGTTTCCTCGAACCGGATAGAAATGAGTCCAGCGTCAACCACCGTCACAATTTAGCCGTTTCAGTGCCTACTAATCAGTGTGATTCTTTCTGGAGGTACTTTTCCCGCCCTGACTATGTGCTGTTCGTTCTGTTGAATGTAAAACTCATTCAAACGGCAACCCTGTCGCTGGAAATGAACTAGCAGCCCCCTCAATGAGCAGCAGTTCATTGCGGGTTTTCCTCTTTCTTTCAAAGAAGTATTAGTACCAGTCATTCCCTACAATTCCGCCCCTACGCCTTTTTGATCTTGACAGTGAATTCTTGCCATTCCAGAGCATGACGTGACGTGTTGCCATTTGTTGATGCGCTCTCTCACCATAGCAAAACCGCACACAAAAACAAACCGCTCCGGGAGGATGGATGGGGTCGAATCGAACCATTTCCACATTGTGCAACAACCAGCAGCCCTGAAGCCAGAATTTCAACGGATTGCATGCGCCCTAACGGCGGCTATTTCTGGTTCGACTGTTGTTGTTAGTCTTATTGGGCTGCCAAATTTAGAGTCATGTTGTGACGTGATTGGGCTTCTCTTTTTCTGTTGTTGATGATGATCTCTTTCCTGGGCTGAGAGCTGCCGACAGGAAATTACCTTCACGAGGATGCAGCGCCGCATTCGGGGTCGGTCGTGCGCCAACGTGTTTACTCGTGAATCATCAACCGTTGAAATATAGGTCCTATGCTTGAAGCTGTTTGATTCCGTTTGGAAAGGGGAGAGAAATCATGCTGCGTTTTTTTTTTGTATTTTTTGCTTCCTTAGAAATGCGAAATTGGGCGGATTTTTCTATGCGTGGGATGCCGGATCGATTTTTGTACGACATATCACTCTCTCTTGACTTAATTGGAAAAAAAAGTTTCGTAAAAGATCTCATTCTTATGTGCGTTGTTTGTATTATTATCAAGTGATTCGCATTTCCAGCAATCAGATTATAATTCCGTTTGCCGTGCTTTCGCTTCTAATGAAACTTGACATGACGTAAGAACAGGCACCCTTTAGTAATGCAAAATAATTACGACCAGAGAAGGGGATTTTTCGAGTCATTTCAAATGCCTCATAAAAACGCCCGCTGAAGCTGATAAATGTGTTTTACCCGGAAAATTTACAATGTGTAATAAGCCGCTGGAATTGAGTCATTTTCCCAAACACGTTCGCATTCTTGTCATCACAGTAGTGCCTCGCTAGAACTATTTGACTACGGATCAACAAGACTCACGTACAAACTACTAACTTTCATAGGATGATTCATTGAACCGGACGACTGGAAATCACTGAATAACTCTCACAATCACTATGAGAAGCAAAACCTTGAAGCCATTTCAGTGATTTCCTTCTGCTACTAGGAATACAAATAAACTGGATTTCGAATTAACTGATTCAATTCCACCGATAATACTCTAACCTTTTCTTTTTTTACTGACCCATTTTGCTTCCTAAGACTATTTTCACCATAAATCTTACCTGTAATTTCAATGGAAAGTCCACAAACCTTAAAAATAGTAAACCGCACACTGCAGGAGCATGTAGAGGGTAATGATCAGGGTCAGCAAGAAGCTTAGCAATCGGGCTGGCTGAGGGATGACGATCACGGCGTACACCAGCGAATGAAGAATCCGGCCAAAAGCTGCCGCCCGGATGAGATTCTTGGCTAACGTCACATTCGGCCCGGTTAACAGGTATAGGAAGCAGATCAGAAAGAACGGCAAGATGTTTTCCAGATCGTTCAAGTGGGCCCTGATGACATAAGAACATACATAGTTTATATCAGTTTAGCTTGCAGTAAATTCAATAGAAAGTAAATTTTCAGACTCACCGACGAACACGTTCCACATCCGGATCGTTGAGGACGGGTTGCAGCTCCTTGTTCACCATGGCAGCGTCCTCCGGATTAGCAAAGACCTAGTAATTTAAAAAAATTGCAAAAGCAAAACAAAACCGTTTAAAGTATTTTATGTGAAACTGCTTAAATGCTCGATGCAGCCTTCTCTCCAAAAATGTCTTTTTATCGGCTCTAACAATACAAAAGTTTATCTTCTAAAAATATTTTTGCCATTATTTTAATCATTTTTGTCCTTTTTGTCATTTTTGTCATTTTTTCATTTTTGTCATTTTTGTCATTTTTGTCATTTTTGTCATTTTTGTCATTTTTGTCATTTTTGTCATTTTTGTCATTTTTGTCATTTTTGTCATTTTTGTCATTTTTGTCATTTTTGTCATTTTTGTCATTTTTGTCATTTTTGTCATTTTTGTCATTTTTGTCATTTTTGTCATTTTTGTCATTTTTGTAATTTTTGTAATTTTTGTAATTTTTGTCATTTTTGTCATTTTTGTCATTTTTGTCATTTTTGTCATTTTTGTCATTTTTGTCATTTTTGTCATTTTTGTCATTTTTGTCATTTTTGTCATTTTTGTCATTTTTGTCATTTTTGTCATTTTTGTCATTTTTGTCATTTTTGTCATTTTTGTCATTATTGTCATTTTTGTCATTTTTGTCATTTTTGTCATTTTTGTCATTTTTGTCATTTTTGTGATTTTTGTGATTTTTGTGATTTTTGTCATTTTTGTCATTTTTGTGATTTTTGTGATTTTTGTCATTTTTGTCATTTTTGTCATTTTTGTCATTTTTGTCATTGTTCGCGCACATAAGGGCGATTCCGGGTTTGGTCGTGGTCCAGAACTTTAATTTTCTGCATGCAGGGGATTTTTGATTGGGGTCACTAAACTCGCGAGTGTGATAGGTTCACTTAGAAAAAACACTTGTACTTTTGAGAAAACCAGAACACACTTTATTGCGGGTTAAAAAATAAACTACACAGTATTAAATAATTACATGTTATAACCTGCAAATAAATGGAACAAGTTATTTCTACTAAATTTACATGACTTATGACGTAATGTAAATTCCCGAAACGAAAAAAATGACATTGTGAATTTACATGACCATAACAATGAAACCGTTCCGGCTCATTATTCCTTTTTAGTTTTTGAATTATTGTTTTCTCAACTACTAGCCATCAGCCTTGTAACAAAACATGCCAATCATCAAAAAAATACTCATAATGGTTTACACAACCGAAATCCACGAGCTCCCGATTGGAAACGGCATTTTCTTGGCGCATCAAATCCAACTTGCTTCTTACCAGTCGGCTGTTCGGTGTTTGTTTCTGAAACGATTCTGCTACAGGGTGTATCTGATTTTTTTTGTAGTTCCGTTAATACTTTTTGGATGGATGATTTTGAAAACATTTTGTTTTTCATTTCTTTTCCAAAACATAACACGAAGTTTATCTAGTGTGTTCTTTGAATAATATTACTTGTTATTTGTTCGTTGTACATTAAAATATTCTTTGCAAAGTGATGGAATATGTGGAAGGGGTAATGAAACTTGTCATTTGTTTGTTTGAATATTAAACAATTCCCCACGATCCACTTGTTTAAAAATATATAAACCTGATTTTATTTCAATTTAAAAGTTAATACTTTAATTCAATAATAAAAAGAAAAAAAAGGTTTGTTGTGCTGAAATTTTGTAACAACAAATTGAGAAAATTGTTGACCTTATTCTGCAATATTTTATTTAAACCATAAGTATGACTAATTTTTGTGCCGTTCATTCTTAATTGTAGGATTTCATATCAACCATATCGGTTAGAGTTATTCTTATATTTAAAAAAAAAATGAATACGGGAGGTGAACTGTGGCTTTGAACAAAATATCACTTCTATCCAATAAAGTTTATGAAATTTTAACGAGTAATATACTATTTTGTTATTTTTTCCCAAAAAGGCAATACAGCATAGTTTATATCTGTTGTAAGCAGTTTTAAAAGAATTTCCCTTTTCATTTTTATAAAAATCGGCAAACATTTAGACACACCCTGTGTGCGACTGCAACGTTTTTGATTCCAAACATCGTTTCAAGCAAAAGTCATGTAAAAATACAACAAATTGATCCGAATGAGAAACGCATGGTTTTTTTTCAGGGCTGCCTTATAATATACAACACATATGACTGAATTTTACATGAAATCAAACTTTACATGAAATGTAAAGCTCAGGTTTTTTTTCTGTGTAAAGTTTTATTGCGATAAACGCGCGGCGGTGGTTGAATCGGAACTGCTTTATTCTTCTACCTACGATTCAAGAGAACCTAGCTGGAGTACACAATAGTGTTCGGAAAGGCCTTCTTGTGAGTGCCTTATCTACCTAAGTAGACAAAGGGGATCTACTCTGATCTCGACGAGTAGTACGCGACCAGTAGTAGTGAACTAGGGTGGCTACAATTATTTGGCTTTAACATACGCCGGCCGCCTTGGAATCTATCTGATTTCAAAAATATGTACAAAAATTTAAATCAGGTTTTAAACCTCCTAGCTAGGCAATTTTCTGGTTTTGGTACTCTTATCTAACAATTTATCAATAAGAGCTAACATTCAAAACATTTGAATCTACTTGGAGGATTCTTCAATTTCACAATTGCACTATAGTTGCAAAGATGCATTTTGGAACTGCAACCGTTGCATTTTCGTCTCCTCGTTGCTTCACTGCTGGAACGGACCTGGGATGCCACGCTGGATTGCTGGCTAGACAGGACCTCGATGTGGACTGTATATGACTGTTGTGCTGCTGCTGCTTCGTCAGTGGTGGGCACCGTCTTCTGATTGATATGGTTATCTGCTTGGGACACCGAACGGACCTTTCGCTACTGGGTGGATTGGACTCCTGGGACCTTCTTCTGGTTCTGGACTCGGACTGCCTTGGATTCCGACCTCCTTCGGGCTCTGGGGTGTTACGACCATCGGTGGGACTACTTCCGGGAACGGCGGACGCCTCATCAATCGCCACATGAAATCATAGGGAGCTTTTTAATAGGAAATGATTAACATTTAAGCGACTTGCCTGGAACGGAGGCCCAAAGGCCTCCGCTTCCGCCCCCTGCTGCTGTGACGACGCTCGATGGTTCTGAGATTGGTGAAGTGATGCTGATGTCGTGAAGATGTCGAGGTGATGTCGCTGTGAAGGCCTCGCTTGGATGTTGGCTGGAGAGGTAACGGTTAGCTTTACCGTCTTCGATTGCTGATGGTTTGACCTGATAAGAACCGTACTCTGGAGATGGTACAAGAACATTTCACGTTGCTTGAAGGTTGATCAGTCCTCCGAACAGCGTGCGTGATTATCAAACTCAATCTGCAGAAATTCAAAAAGGAAACCAAACGATTCACAGGACACCACATATCGACCATGCATTTTCCCGAAAGTTGAGCCCTCATGCTTGAACCAGGTGTGTAGTGTTCGGTGTGGATAACGGTGTTCTCTTGGCAACTTCTTCGGCGGATGGACCCGACCCGGTGGGTCCGGGTGGACGACAACTGGAGGACGAAACATTCTCTGAGTTTTTTCGAATATCATTATAAAAAAAATACTTAACTGGACTGCGGGAGCCATTCGACTCCCGCAGGTGCTCCAGCACCTTCGTTGGAGGAGAATTAATTCTCCCCATCGGCGTTTGGAGGGTTATTCGGCATTGGAAGAACACATATCTTGGAGATCGCTCTTCCGTAGATGCCGTCTTTCGTTCGCACATTTACGACTCGGATATTTCCATCAGGACCACGGAAAACGTCGGTTACTCGTCCCAATGGCCATCGCAATGGTGGTATTTGCTCGTTGACTATCAGCACCATCGTGCCTCTGGAGATGTTGTCCCTTTTTCTGGTCCACTTGGTTCTGGTTTGGAGATCTGAGAGGTATAGTTTGGACCATTTCTTCCAAACTAACTGGGTATACTTCGTCGACTTCTGCCACATGCTCAGACGGTTGTCTGAGGTATCCTCCAGATCTGGTTCTCCGAGAGCGAGAAGCGGACGTTGTGTTAGGAAATGCCCAGGAGTGAGGGCCTCGAAATCGTCGGGATCATCGCTCAAGGGGGTAAGAGGGCGTGAATTCAAAACCGCTTCCGTTTGAGCCAAAACCGTAGTCATTTCGTCGTATCGCAGAATTCTGGATCCAATCGTTCTTTTGAAAGCGCTTTTGAAGGATTTCACCGCCGCTTCCCACAATCCCCCGAAATTTGGTGAACGGGCAGGGATGAATTGGAAGTTGATATCTTCTTGGTAAGCTTGCGTCGTCACACCATCTTGGAACTGCTGGCTTCGGAATAGCCGTTGAAGATCCGCAATCTCTCGACTAGCCCCGACAAAGTTCCTCCCATTGTCGCACATGATGAGAGTCGGTTTTCCTCGTCTGCCAATAAATCTCTTCAAGGCTCCCAAAAAACTTCCGGTACTGAGGTCAGCGACTAGCTCCAAGTGGACTGCCTTGGTAACTAGGCACACGAAAATGGATACGAAGCACTTAATCGGAGAACCACGACGATGGGGATAAGTCAGCGCAAATGGGCCGCAGTAATCTACTCCCACTTTCAGAAATGGAGGTGCTGGATTGACGCGTACTGGTGGTAGATCTGCCATAAGCTGCTCGAGAATCTTCGGTTTTGCTCTGAAGCATGGGATGCAACTATGGATGGTTTTCCGCGCCAAACCGCGAAGGCTGGTAATCCAGAATTTTCCGCGAACACTGGCGATAAGAAGCTGCTGCCCAGCGTGGTAGAGGGAATCGTGATAGTGTTGGACAATCATGGCAGAAAGCGGATGGTGATGGTCCAGAATCATTGGATGCTTACGACTTTCGGACACTGGAGCATTTGCCAACCGGCCACCGACCAAAAGTATTCCGTCTACGAGATGTGGGTTTAGTCTGCAAATCCGCGATGAAGTTCTGACTTCTTTTGATTTGTCCAAATCTTTAATTTCTTGGCTAAAGCATTCGCTTTGAGCCACTCTGACCAGGATTTTCTTTGCTCCATTGAGCTCTTCGAAGGAAAGATTGCCCGTCTTTCGAGACGTTCGGTTCTTCTTTTGGGAGTTGTGGCGGAAACGTTGAAACCAGGATACTAAGCGCACTAACTGCGAGAACTTAGACTTCAAAGAAAACAATTCATTTGGTTCAACGCTTTGAATGGGCAACGAAACGGATACTTTTTCTTCTAACGTAGTTTTATCGAACTGTTCTGGTGTCATTTCATTCACCTCAGGCCAAGTGTCACGGGTTTGCTTCAACCAAAGTGGCCCTTCAAACCAAAGCGGCTGATATTGGAGTTGAACGGGGGTCATCCCACGGGAAATGATGTCAGCCGGGTTTTCAGAACCAGGAACATGATGCCAGCTTCCCTTTTTCGTCAAATGCTGGATTTCGGAGACCCGGTTTGCCACAAAGGCTTGCCAGCGAGATGGAACGGATGCCAACCAACACTTCACTATAGTAGAATCAGTCCAAAAAAAGCTCTGCACGTCAATGGACGTAGCTTTGCAAAATTTCTCGTACAAATGACTCAACAAGAGTGCAGACGATAGTTCAAGCCTGGGAATGGACTGCTTTCGTTTTTTCCTTTTGAGATCTTCAATCGGAGCGACTCTGGACTTAGATAACATTAATCGCACCGAGGCGGAACCATCTTCGTGGATGCAACGTAGATACAGGCATCCTCCGTACGCCTTCTCCGAGGCGTCACAAAATCCGTGTAGTTGTGCCTCACAAATTCGAGCGAATCCCACCCAACGTGGAATCGAAAAAATATCGAGTGACGAAAAGTTTCTACGGTATTCTACCCAGAAATTCTGCATACTTTCCGCCAAGGGCTCATCCCAGCCGCACTGGATCTGCCAAAGTGATTGGATGAAGATCTTGGCTTGCACGATGACAGGACCTACCAGTCCAAGAGGATCAAAAAGTTTTGAGGCATCCGATAAAACAATTCTTTTGGTGATTATCGCTGCGGAACTCCACTTAGGCGGGCGAAAATGGAATAGATCCGTGCTAGGCTCCCAAACCAAGCCAAGGGTGGTTACGGTGGAAGAGGAATCCAGCTCTAGCGTACTTCCACTACTTCGTAGTTCAGCTGGAATCTCGGCCAATATTTCTTCACAATTCGAGTTGAATTTACGTAACACAAATCCAACAGAACTTAAAAGATCGCTTAGCTCTCTCACCGCTCGTTTCCCTTCTTCTGGGGTATCCACTCCAGTTAACGCATCGTCCATATAAAAATCCTTTTTCACGATCCTAGAGGCTAGTGGGTGACTATGCAGTCCATCTTCTGCCAGCTTCAGAAGGCATCGAGTAGCTAAGAACGGGGCACTTGCTGTGCCGTACGTAACGGTCGTTAGCTTATAGATTCGTAGCGGTTCTGACGGCGAGTCCCTCCAAAGAATGCACTGATAACGTTGATCTGCTTCCGCTAGGTTTATCATCCGGTACATTTTAGCTATATCTGCCACTATAGCATATTGGTGCAATCGGAACCGGGTAACGATCGAGAGCAGATCGTCTTGCACTATGGGCCCAACTAGTAGACCATCGTTGAGGGAAACACCTGACTTTGTGGGACACGAAGCATCAAAGACAACCCTCAGCTTCGTCGTTGTGCTTTCGGGCTTGATGACCGCGTGATGGGGCAAAAAATAACGCAGCTCATCTGGACAATCTTCAACCAGCTTCATATGGCCCATATCCTGGTACTCCTGGATGAATTCGAAGTAGGCTTGCTTCAAATCAGGATGGTGGGAAAATCGTTTTTCCAGGCCATGAAAACGCTTTTCAGCCAAACGCTTGGAGTCTCCGAGACGATTCAGAACGAAATCCTTCTTAGGTAAGGAGACGACGAACCTTCCGGCCGCGTCTCGAGTTGTCGTTTGCGAAAATAGTTCTTCACATAAGGACTCTTCGACGGAATTGGTGCTCTTAATTTGACAAGACTCTAATTCCCAAAATCGTGCAACCTGCTCGTGGATATCTGACATGGAACACAGCTGCACCGATTGGTCGAAAACAGGAACTCGGGATTCTTGGGCTCGACCAGAAATTATCCACCCAAAAACTGTGTTCTGCATCGTGGGTCCGTTCTCGCTGATTTTTTGCTGACCGGGTTGGAGGAGGTCTAGGAAATATTCGGCCCCGATCAACATGTCGATCTCTGCTTTTTGGTAGAACGAAGGATCTGCCAGAACCAGATGCTCCGGTATCTGCCATTTTTCAACGGCGAAACTCTGCGACGGTAATTTAATTGTAAGACTTGGCAAAACGTTGAAATATATTTCCTCATTGAATTCAGAAATATGAGGCAGGCGTGGTCCGATGCATGCTCTGACGGCTTTCTTGGAACTGCATCCAGATCCACCAATTCCAAAAAGGTTCAAATTATCAGAATACTCTTGTAGGCGAAGTTTGCAAATCAGACGAGACGTAACGAAACAATTCTGAGAGCAGGAATCTAATAATGCTCTGGCTAGCACGCTGTGGCCGGTGGTATCGAAAACGCGAACCATGGCGGTTGACAAGAGAATCTGATGTGATGTGTATAGAGGAAGTGCAATGGTAAAGGATGGTGTGTTAGGGTCTGTGGCATGCAGTGGGTGTGGGTTATGCGAATTATCTTTGACAACTGGGAATGCTGATGAAACTGTGGCTATTGGCTGGTTGGATTCGGTAGATGTGTTGGTTGTTGTTGGTGGATTTATAGCTGTTTGTTGATTTGACTGCGAAAACGTTGGACGATTGTCATGATGATAACGATTTATCGAAGTCGGTGGATCGGAGGGTTTCGGTTTGGCACTGTTAGCTTCTTTTGCAGGATGCAGCAGCGTATGGTGCCTTCTTCCGCAATGACGACAGGATCCACGGGTACAATTCCTTGCAAGATGACCACTGGAGAAGCAATTCATGCAAAGCCCATTTCTCTTGACCGCTTCGTACCTCTGGGGAATGTTCATCTTCTGGAACTTTTTGCACAGAAAAACGGAATGAAAACTTTCTGCACAAAAACTGCATCGACCGGAGGTAACAGCATGGTTTGCGCCAAAGCGTTGTTTCTTAGTCTCCGGTTGGGTAGAAGAGGATGAGCTAATTGATTGCAATACTGCACAATGGCTTTTTAAAAAGTGGATCAAGTTTTCGTAAGTGGGAACTTCCTTTGAACTGTGGTAAGTCTCCCACAGCTTCAAAGTTGCGGAATCCAATCTGGAGCATATCATGTGGACAAGAATCGTGCTCCACCCATCGACCTTTTCCCCTATCTTCGTCAGCATTTGAAGGTGCTTCTCAAATTCGGAGATCATCTGGTTTAAGCATTCAAAACTCTCTTTTTTCATTCGATCGACTTCAAAAAGAGCATCCAGGTGAGCTTTGACGATCAATTTATTGTTCTGATAACGATCCTCAAGCGCCTTCCACGCGATCTCGTAGTTATCGCCGGAGAGATCAATCGACCCAACTTCTTGTAAAGCCTCGCCTGAAAGTGAAGATCTTAAATAGGTAAACTTATCCATGGTGGAAAGTTTCTCGCTTTTGTGTATAAGGCTTTGAAAGGCATCACGGAAAGGGATCCAGTCACCCAATCTTCCTGTGAACGTAGGCAGGCGGATTTCAGGTAGCTTAACCCGGGATTCAGGGCCCACCATGGCTGACGAAGATGCATGCGGCTGCTTGTGGTTACCATCTGCACGTAGGAAGCTCATGAGTGCACTTTTCGACCGACAATACTGCTCCTCTGCCTCGGCGAAAACGATGTCATTTTGCTCCTGCCTTTTTTCAGCTGCACTTTGAAACTCCGATCCTGCTTCTTCATTTTCGCCTTCTTCAGGCCCGCACTGATCGTCCAGTAACAGCTCCATTTTCAATCGCACTTCTACAAATTCTTTGTAAGCACTTTCCAGCAGTTGCAAACGAACTTCAATTTGGTCTTGATCACTACTAGTAAAGTTTTTCACAAACTGTGAAACAGTGTTCATAGATTTGCGCGCACGGCGCTCTTTCACAGAAAGTTCACGAAGACTCATGTCTAAAATAACTTCACAATCTGTTCAATTTTGTAATTAAACAACGTCTTTCACAAACTATCACCACTTCAAGGCAAATATAAAGTTGTTTGCAACTGTGGACCAAAAGTTCGTTTTCATTCACTGCACTTTATAGGATTTTCACTTTTAAGATTTTGTTGAATTACACTTCAGATTTCACTGTTTTCCTCCATCTATTCCGACCGATTCATCTCAACGATTCTCCCGTCGCGACTTGACAGTTGACAAATCATCCAAATTTTATAAATCGGAAGAGATTCCAACCAATTGATTAACGACCCATCGGGAAAAAAACAGCAAAATTCAAGACCAACAATGCAATTCTCTCGGTACCACAGGGATCATGTAAAATATCAAATTTGTTGTCAAAAGAAATGAAGATCAATTCGCATGCATTTTTCTTTATTGAATCTTACCCATTTCATCACCCACGCATATCTGGCGGCAATCAGCATGCAATGAAAGCCACAGACCGTTTACCATGTACAATTCCTGACACTTTCCAAATATTGGTCCACCGTCTTATAATCAGGTTCCGATTGCCACGTGTAATATGCCTTCCAAAGATGGCGCAAATTCCAAACGGTAGACTGGAACTGCGATGGCGACCCGCTCAGCAACTCGGCGATCAACCAACGCCCTGGAATTTGGCGCCGTATTCCTCCTTTATTCCCGAACAATAGAACTGCAGATGTCTCGGATCAATCCGAAACACGTGGTTAACTGGAACACGACACGATCCGGCTTCCAAGGACCAACTTTATGTTCGCGCACATAAGGGCGATTCCGGGTTTGGTCGTGGTCCAGAACTTTAATTTTCTGCATGCAGGGGATTTTTGATTGGGGTCACTAAACTCGCGAGTGTGATAGGTTCACTTAGAAAAAACACTTGTACTTTTGAGAAAACCAGAACACACTTTATTGCGGGTTAAAAAATAAACTAAAGTTTTATTGCGATAAACGCGCGGCGGTGGTTGAATCGGAACTGCTTTATTCTTCTACCTACGATTCAAGAGAACCTAGCTGGAGTACACAATAGTGTTCGGAAAGGCCTTCTTGTGAGTGCCTTATCTACCTAAGTAGACAAAGGGGATCTACTCTGATCTCGACGAGTAGTACGCGACCAGTAGTAGTGAACTAGGGTGGCTACAATTATTTGGCTTTAACAGTCATTTTTGTCATTTTTGTCATTTTTGTCTTTTTTGTCATTTTTGTCATTTTTGTCATTTTTGTCATTTTTGTCATTTTTGTCATTTTTGTCATTTTTGTCATTTTTGTCATTTTTGTCATTTTTGTCATTTTTGTCATTTTTGTCATTTTTGTCATTTTTGTCATTTTTGTCATTTTTGTCATTTTTGTCATTTTTGTCATTTTTGTCATTTTTGTCATTTTTGTCATTTTTGTCATTTTTGTCATTTTTGTCATTTTTGTCATTTTTGTCATTTTTGTCATTTTTGTCATTTTTGTCATTTTTGTCATTTTTGTCATTTTTGTCATTTTTGTCATTTTTGTCATTTTTGTCATTTTTGTCATTTTTGTCATTTTTGTCATTTTTGTCATTTTTGTCATTTTTGTCATTTTTGTCATTTTTGTCATTTTTGTCATTTTTGTCATTTTTGTCATTTTTGTCATTTTTGTCATTTTTGTCATTTTTGTCATTTTTGTCATTTTTGTCATTTTTGTCATTTTTGTCATTTTTGTCATTTTTGTCATTTTTGTCATTTTTGTCATTTTTGTCATTTTTGTCATTTTTGTCATTTTTGTCATTTTTGTCATTTTTGTCATTTTTGTCATTTTTGTCATTTTTGTCATTTTTGTCATTTTTGTCATTTTTGTCATTTTTGTCATTTTTGTCATTTTTGTCATTTTTGTCATTTTTGTCATTTTTGTCATTTTTGTCATTTTTGTCATTTTTGTCATTTTTGTCATTTTTGTCATTTTTGTCATTTTTGTCATTTTTGTCATTTTTGTCATTTTTGTCATTTTTGTCATTTTTGTCATTTTTGTCATTTTTGTCATTTTTGTCATTTTTGTCATTTTTGTCATTTTTGTCATTTTTGTCATTTTTGTCATTTTTGTCATTTTTGTCATTTTTGTCATTTTTGTCATTTTTGTCATTTTTGTCATTTTTGTCATTTTTGTCATTTTTGTCATTTTTGTCATTTTTGTCATTTTTGTCATTTTTGTCATTTTTGTCATTTTTGTCATTTTTGTCATTTTTGTCATTTTTGTCATTTTTGTCATTTTTGTCATTTTTGTCATTTTTGTCATTTTTGTCATTTTTGTCATTTTTGTCATTTTTGTCATTTTTGTCATTTTTGTCATTTTTGTCATTTTTGTCATTTTTGTCATTTTTGTCATTTTTGTCATTTTTGTCATTTTTGTCATTTTTGTCATTTTTGTCATTTTTGTCATTTTTGTCATTTTTGTCATTTTTGTCATTTTTGTCATTTTTGTCATTTTTGTCATTTTTGTCATTTTTGTCATTTTTGTCATTTTTGTCATTTTTGTCATTTTTGTCATTTTGTCATTTTTGTCATTTTTGTCATTTTTGTCATTTTTGTCATTTTTGTCATTTTTGTCATTTTTGTCATTTTTGTCATTTTTGTCATTTTTGTCATTTTTGTCATTTTTGTCATTTTTGTCATTTTTGTCATTTTTGTCATTTTTGTCATTTTTGTCATTTTTGTCATTTTTGTCATTTTTGTCATTTTTGTCATTTTTGTCATTTTTGTCATTTTTGTCATTTTTGTCATTTTTGTCATTTTTGTCATTTTTGTCATTTTTGTCATTTTTGTCATTTTTTGTCATTTTTGTCATTTTTGTCATTTTTGTCATTTTTGTCATTTTTGTCATTTTTGTCATTTTTGTCATTTTTGTCATTTTTGTCATTTTTGTCATTTTGTCATTTTTGTCATTTTTGTCATTTTTGTCATTTTTGTCATTTTTGTCATTTTTGTCATTTTTGTCATTTTTGTCATTTTTGTCATTTTTGTCATTTTTGTCATTTTTGTCATTTTTGTCATTTTTGTCATTTTTGTCATTTTTGTCATTTTTGTCATTTTTGTCATTTTTGTCATTTTTGTCATTTTTGTCATTTTTGTCATTTTTGTCATTTTTGTCATTTTTGTCATTTTTGTCATTTTTGTCATTTTTGTCATTTTTGTCATTTTTGTCATTTTTGTCATTTTTGTCATTTTTGTCATTTTTGTCATTTTTGTCATTTTTGTCATTTTTGTCATTTTTGTCATTTTTGTCATTTTTGTCATTTTTGTCATTTTTGTCATTTTTGTCATTTTTGTCATTTTTGTCATTTTTGTCATTTTTGTCATTTTTGTCATTTTGTCATTTTTGTCATTTTTGTCATTTTTGTCATTTTTGTCATTTTTGTCATTTTTGTCATTTTTGTCATTTTTGTCATTTTTGTCATTTTTGTCATTTTTGTCATTTTTGTCATTTTTGTCATTTTTGTCATTTTTGTCATTTTTGTCATTTTTGTCATTTTTGTCATTTTTGTCATTTTTGTCATTTTTGTCATTTTTGTCATTTTTGTCATTTTTGTCATTTTTGTCATTTTTGTCATTTTTGTCATTTTTGTCATTTTTGTCATTTTTGTCATTTTTGTCATTTTTGTCATTTTTGTCATTTTTGTCATTTTTGTCATTTTTGTCATTTTTGTCATTTTTGTCATTTTTGTCATTTTTGTCATTTTTGTCATTTTTGTCATTTTTGTCATTTTTGTCATTTTTGTCATTTTTGTCATTTTTGTCATTTTTGTCATTTTTGTCATTTTTGTCATTTTTGTCATTTTTGTCATTTTTGTCATTTTTGTCATTTTTGTCATTTTTGTCATTTTTGTCATTTTTGTCATTTTTGTCATTTTTGTCATTTTTGTCATTTTTGTCATTTTTGTCATTTTTGTCATTTTTGTCATTTTGTCATTTTTGTCATTTTGTCATTTTTGTCATTTTTGTCATTTTGTCATTTTTGTCATTTTTGTCATTTTTGTCATTTTTGTCATTTTTGTCATTTTTGTCATTTTTGTAATTTTTGTCATTTTTGTCATTTTTGTCATTTTTGTCATTTTTGTCATTTTTGTCATTTTGTCATTTTTGTCATTTTTGTCATTTTTGTCATTTTTGTCATTTTTGTCATTTTTGTCATTTTTGTCATTTTTGTCATTTTTGTCATTTTTGTCATTTTTGTCATTATTGTCATTTTTGTCATTTTTGTCATTTTTGTCATTTTTGTCATTTTTTGTCATTTTTGTCATTTTTGTGATTTTTGTGATTTTTGTGATTTTTGTGATTTTTGTCATTTTTGTGATTTTTGTGATTTTTGTCATTTTTGTCATTTTTGTCATTTTTGTCATTTTTGTCATTTTTGTCATTTTTGTCTTTTTTGTCATTTTTGTCATTTTTTGTCATTTTTGTCATTTTTGTCATTTTTGTCATTTTTGTCATTTTTGTCATTTTTGTCATTTTTGTCATTTTTGTCATTTTTGTCATTTTTGTCATTTTTGTCATTTTGTCATTTTTGTCATTTTTGTCATTTTTGTCATTTTTGTCATTTTTGTCATTTTTGTCATTTTTGTCATTTTTGTCATTTTTGTCATTTTTGTCATTTTTGTCATTTTTGTCATTTTTGTTATTTTTGTCATTTTTGTCATTTTTGTCATTTTTGTCATTTTTGTCATTTTTGTCATTTTTGTCATTTTTGTCATTTTTGTCATTTTTGTCATTTTTGTCATTTTTGTCATTTTTGTCATTTTTGTCATTTTTGTCATTTTTGTCATTTTTGTCATTTTTGTCATTTTTGTCATTTTTGTCATTTTTGTCATTTTTGTCATTTTTGTCATTTTTGTCATTTTTGTCATTTTTGTCATTTTGGTCATTTTTGTCATTTTTGTCATTTTTGTCATTTTTGTCATTTTTGTCATTTTTGTCATTTTTGTCATTTTTGTCATTTTTGTCATTTTTGTCATTTTTGTCATTTTTGTCATTTTTGTCATTTTTGTCATTTTTGTCATTTTTGTCATTTTTGTCATTTTTGTCATTTTTGTCATTTTTGTCATTTTTGTCATTTTTGTCATTTTTGTCATTTTTGTCATTTTTGTCATTTTTGTCATTTTTGTCATTTTTGTCATTTTTGTCATTTTTGTCATTTTTGTCATTTTTGTCATTTTTGTCATTTTGTCATTTTTGTCATTTTTGTCATTTTTGTCATTTTTGTCATTTTTGTCATTTTTGTCATTTTTGTCATTTTTGTCATTTTTGTCATTTTTGTCATTTTTGTCATTTTTGTCATTTTTGTCATTTTGTCATTTTTGTCATTTTTGTCATTTTTGTCATTTTTGTCATTTTTGTCATTTTTGTCATTTTTGTCATTTTTGTCATTTTGTCATTTTTGTCATTTTTGTCATTTTTGTCATTTTTGTCATTTTTGTCATTTTTGTCATTTTTGTCATTTTTGTCATTTTTGTCATTTTTGTCATTTTTGTCATTTTTGTCATTTTTGTCATTTTTGTCATTTTTGTCATTTTTGTCATTTTTGTCATTTTTGTCATTTTTGTCATTTTTGTCATTTTGTCATTTTTGTCATTTTTGTCATTTTTGTCATTTTTGTCATTTTTGTCATTTTTGTCATTTTTGTCATTTTTGTCATTTTTGTCATTTTTGTCATTTTTGTCATTTTTGTCATTTTTGTCATTTTTGTCATTTTTGTCATTTTTGTCATTTTTGTCATTTTTGTCATTTTTGTCATTTTTGTCATTTTTGTCATTTTGTCATTTTTGTCATTTTTGTCATTTTTGTCATTTTTGTCATTTTTGTCATTTTTGTCATTTTTGTCATTTTTGTCATTTTTGTCATTTTTGTCATTTTTGTCATTTTTGTCATTTTTGTCATTTTTGTCATTTTTGTCATTTTTGTCATTTTTGTCATTTTTGTCATTTTTGTCATTTTGTCATTTTTGTCATTTTTGTCATTTTTGTCATTTTTGTCATTTTTGTCATTTTTGTCATTTTTGTCATTTTTGTCATTTTTGTCATTTTTGTCATTTTTGTCATTTTTGTCATTTTTGTCATTTTTGTCATTTTTGTCATTTTTGTCATTTTTGTCATTTTTGTCATTTTTGTCATTTTTGTCATTTTTTGTCATTTTTGTCATTTTTGTCATTTTTGTCATTTTTGTCATTTTTGTCATTTTTGTCATTTTTGTCATTTTTGTCATTTTGTCATTTTTGTCATTTTTGTCATTTTTGTCATTTTTGTCATTTTTGTCATTTTTGTCATTTTTGTCATTTTTGTCACTTTTTGTCACTTTGTCATTTTGTCATTTTTTTTTTTTTGTCATTTTTGTCATTTTTGTCATTTTTGTCATTTTTGTCATTTTTGTCATTTTTGTCATTTTTGTCATTTTTGTCATTTTGTCATTTTTGTCATTTTTGTCATTTTTGTCATTTTTGTCATTTTTGTCATTTTTGTCATTTTTGTCATTTTTGTCATTTTTGTCATTTTTGTCATTTTTGTCATTTTTGTCATTTTTGTCATTTTTGTCATTTTTGTCATTTTTGTCATTTTTGTCATTTTTGTCATTTTTGTCATTTTTGTCATTTTTGTCATTTTTGTCATTTTTGTCATTTTTGTCATTTTTGTCATTTTTGTCATTTTTGTCATTTTTGTCATTTTTGTCATTTTTGTCATTTTTGTCATTTTTGTCATTTTTGTCATTTTTGTCATTTTTGTCATTTTTGTCATTTTTGTCATTTTTGTCATTTTTGTCATTTTTGTCATTTTTGTCATTTTGTCATTTTTGTCATTTTTGTCATTTTTGTCATTTTTGTCATTTTTGTCATTTTTGTCATTTTTGTCATTTTTGTCATTTTTGTCATTTTTGTCATTTTTTGTCATTTTTGTCATTTTTGTCATTTTTGTCATTTTTGTCATTTTTGTCATTTTTGTCATTTTTGTCATTTTTGTCATTTTTGTCATTTTTGTCATTTTTGTCATTTTGTCATTTTTGTCATTTTTGTCATTTTTGTCATTTTGTCATTTTTGTCATTTTTGTCATTTTTGTCATTTTTGTCATTTTTGTCATTTTTGTCATTTTTGTCATTTTTGTCATTTTTGTCATTTTGTCATTTTTGTCATTTTTGTCATTTTTGTCATTTTTGTCATTTTTGTCATTTTTGTCATTTTTGTCATTTTTGTCATTTTTGTCATTTTTGTCATTTTTGTCATTTTTGTCATTTTTGTCATTTTTGTCATTTTGTCATTTTTGTCATTTTTGTCATTTTTGTCATTTTTGTCATTTTTGTCATTTTGTCATTTTTGTCATTTTTGTCATTTTTGTCATTTTTGTCATTTTTGTCATTTTTGTCATTTTTGTCATTTTTGTCATTTTTGTCATTTTTGTCATTTTTGTCATTTTTGTCATTTTTGTCATTTTTGTCATTTTTGTCATTTTTGTCATTTTTGTCATTTTTGTCATTTTTGTCATTTTTGTCATTTTTGTCATTTTTGTCATTTTGTCATTTTTGTCATTTTTGTCATTTTTGTCATTTTTGTCATTTTTGTCATTTTTGTCATTTTTGTCATTTTTGTCATTTTTGTCATTTTTGTCATTTTTGTCATTTTGTCATTTTTGTCATTTTTGTCATTTTTGTCATTTTTGTCATTTTTGTCATTTTTGTCATTTTTGTCATTTTTGTCATTTTTGTCATTTTTGTCATTTTTGTCATTTTTGTCATTTTTGTCATTTTTGTCATTTTTGTCATTTTTGTCATTTTTGTCATTTTTGTCATTTTTGTCATTTTTGTCATTTTTGTCATTTTTGTCATTTTTGTCATTTTGTCATTTTTGTCATTTTTGTCATTTTTGTCATTTTTGTCATTTTTGTCATTTTTGTCATTTTTGTCATTTTTGTCATTTTTGTCATTTTTGTCATTTTTGTCATTTTTGTCATTTTGTCATTTTTGTCATTTTTGTCATTTTTGTCATTTTTGTCATTTTTGTCATTTTTGTCATTTTTGTCATTTTTGTCATTTTTGTCATTTTTGTCATTTTTGTCATTTTTGTCATTTTTGTCATTTTTGTCATTTTTGTCATTTTTGTCATTTTTGTCATTTTTGTCATTTTTGTCATTTTTGTCATTTTTGTCATTTTTGTCATTTTGTCATTTTTGTCATTTTTGTCATTTTTGTCATTTTTGTCATTTTTGTCATTTTTGTCATTTTTGTCATTTTTGTCATTTTTGTCATTTTTGTCATTTTTGTCATTTTTGTCATTTTTGTCATTTTTGTCATTTTTGTCATTTTGTCTTTTTGTCATTTTTGTCATTTTTGTCATTTTTGTCATTTTTGTCATTTTTGTCATTTTTGTCATTTTTGTCATTTTTGTCATTTTTGTCATTTTTGTCATTTTTGTCATTTTTGTCATTTTTGTCATTTTTGTCATTTTGTCATTTTTGTCATTTTTGTCATTTTTGTCATTTTTGTCATTTTTGTCATTTTTGTCATTTTTGTCATTTTTGTCATTTTGTCATTTTTGTCATTTTTGTCATTTTTGTCATTTTTGTCATTTTTGTCATTTTTGTCATTTTTGTCATTTTTGTCATTTTTGTCATTTTTGTCATTTTTGTCATTTTTGTCATTTTTGTCATTTTTGTCATTTTTGTCATTTTTGTCATTTTTGTCATTTTTGTCATTTTTGTCATTTTTGTCATTTTTGTCATTTTGTCATTTTTGTCATTTTTGTCATTTTTGTCATTTTTGTCATTTTTGTCATTTTTGTCATTTTTGTCATTTTTGTCATTTTTGTCATTTTTGTCATTTTTGTCATTTTTGTCATTTTTGTCATTTTTTGTCATTTTTGTCATTTTTGTCATTTTTGTCATTTTTGTCAT